>NW_026542616.1:600000-832692 GCF_028750875.1 Macrosteles quadrilineatus | reverse complement strand
TTCATTTTCATCAAACACCATTGAATCCACATAAAGGGGGTGATACAAAATACCTAAATCAAATGATTCTCTAATTTCCTCTAAAACTTTTGAATAGTTGTTAAAATTATTCGCTTTAGGACAAAATTTAAAATTCCAAAAATAATCAATACATTGCTTGTACATTGTAGAAGAAGACCATGTGTTGGGAATATTCACTGGAATGGATAGTTGTGAATTACAATTTCCATGAACCTTCTTATTTTTATCATCATTATTTATCTTATCTACAACCTCTATATCTTTAGAGTTTTTATTAAAATCCAAAATAACATTCTTAACCCCATTATGACCATCACAATGGTAAAATATATGTTTCTTAAATCATCTCCTACTATTTCATCCTTGGGTTTGTTTAAACATAATTGAGTATTTGAACACCCATTTCTTGTATAATAAAACCCATCTAAACACTTCCTTCTAATTATTAGATTTTCATTTGATATATTTCAAATCCATCATCACCCCATTTTACAATTTTTAAAATGGTTTTTTTTGTTTCACTTTAAACTCTGATTTAAAAGTATCAACTGTAAAGGATTGATCAGTATTATATATCGATTTGAATGTTTTCAGCTTGATTGTTTCTTTATTATTTTCATTATAAGGAAAGATTATATCTAATTTTTTATTAATAGTGTATATAAAATATTTTTGAATCATTATCTAATAATAATAAATATAACAATAAATATAATAACAAGAAATATAATTGATATATCACTCATTTTTAATTTTAATAGTTAATTGATTTGAAGATGAATCATAAAATCCTAAGCTGAATCATATTTAGTATAGTCTTCTTGTGAATTAATAGTTACTCCTTTAGAAAGTAAATCACTCATCCAGTTACCATGAATTTGCTCTACAGCAAACATAGTGGTTCCAGTGTCACTCTCAATGTTATAAAAATTTCGTAGGTAACTTTTAAGTGCTGCTAAAGGGTACAAATGATATATTTTCCAATCTTTATCATCTTTTTTCTTTTCTTTTACTTTTTCTAAAAGGATTATATGATTTTTCGACCAACTTATATTTTTAAGGAGTTTTGTGCAGCCAACTGTACCATTTGCAAGTGAAATAGGTATAAATCCATCTTTAAAACTACATTTACATGTGGTTTTGGATATACTCACTTGATCTACTCTTTCAAGGGGAAACAAAATATCCCATGAACATAATTTTTTTAAACATATATGATATTTTACATCATAATAATATCCATCTTCACATTTATTTGGTTTTGAGGAAGAAGAAATTAATGTGTTCAACTTACGTAAAATACATTTATGAGTTATAATATCATAATAGTAATCATCTTTACAATCACAAACTCCTTCAGTATAGGGATTATGAGTTTTAAAGTTTAATAATTTACCATTAGAAGTAAGTATTCTTTTACAATTTGTATCAACAATCTTATCACAGTTACCATTATAGTGGTTATTAGTTTAAAAAACTAGGATATTTACAAATACAACTTTCACCATTCCAAGTTCCAACAAAATTGTCACAAAAATGTTTAATATTTGACTTTGGTAAGTCAAAATTTATAAAATTTGGTTTTAATATAAATATTATAACAATTATAAATAATAATATTATTTCAAACATTTTTATAAATATAAATATGTTGTACATATGCTATTATCCTTACTCATGAATAAAGTCGAGAGTTGTTTTGTCACTAAATGGACAAACAATAAGGGGACTATATTGGATTTGATAATGATTTAAAACATGAAAAGTGGAAAGTTTAAACTTAAATAAAGACAATTGCTACTATTTACAATTATTAATATGTACAAATAAAAAGGAACAATTTGAAAAGAATGTTTATAATTTTTTTGGTAAACACATATATAAAATTACATACAATAATAAATTAATAAACTTAAGGACACAGTCTCAAATAACATTTGAAGATGTTGTTTCAGTTGACCTCCTAAGGGGTTTATCAACATTCATTCATGTGTTTAATGCTAACATACTTTCAGGACTTGAACAGTTTCTTTCTTATAACAAGTCCCTATTTGGTATATTTGATATAAATTTTACCTCTTCTCCATTACAGAGATATTTTGAACTAAAAAAACGAGAAAATAAAGACTTCCTTTATTATGGAATTTTACAAAATATAGATAATGACAATCAAACACTAGTTGGATTTGACACAATACCAAAACATAAAGTTTGTTCATTTGACATAGAGGTTGTAAAGGAGAGAGAATATGGAATTATTCCTAATGGGGCAAGTTTAGACGAAAGAATAGTTTCTGTTTCATTTGTTATAGGCACTGTTTTTGGTAAGAAATTTGAAAAAGAGTTGGAGATAGTGTTTTTTACTCTTACCTAATCCAAATATTACAAATTTTGAAAATAAAAGATCAAATCGAGTCTATTATAATTTTTTTTAAAGAAAGAGATCTTATTAAATCAGTGTGTGACTTTCTAAAAAATGACTTAAAGACACCATTTTTAGTTGGTTATAATATTTTAGAGTTTGATTTGCCAGTTCTTTTAAATAGAATGATAATTCTAGGACTGGTAACAGATTATTATAATATAGAAGATGTAAACAAAATGTTACTTGGGATAAAAATGCCTCTAGTATGTTGTGAACGTTTTCAAATAATTGACGTAATGGTTTATCTAAAGCGTATGCATGCAAACGAATATAGTTCCTTTTCACTAAACAATATAGCAGAAATAGAATTAGGCAAAAGTAAATTAGACATGTCTTTTGAGAAGCTAAATCAATATTATCAATACAATGATATATACATAGAGTGGGGTTTAGAGTTCTTGTATCAAATATGTGACTATGTGACACTTGATTCTGAATTAGCAGTAGAAATATATGCAAAAAAAGAAATTCTTTACCATCTTATGCCTCTAGTAAGTATATGTTTTTGTGATACAGTTGATTATATGTGCAAAGCTACTTCAAAAATTATAAGTAAGTTTACATCAATAATGTACCCTTCACAAGGTATGTGTGTTCCTCTAATATCAAATAGAGGTGTTAATGATTATGTATTTTGTGGTGATATGTTTGATTCAGTAGTTAATAAACAATATCGAGGAGCAACAGTTTTAAAAGCTCAACGAACTATATACAACAACAAAAACATTTCAGTTGTTGATTTTACGTCTTTATATCCTAGTATTATTCGTGAATTTAATATAAGTCCCAATTATGTTATTGATAATGTCAATAAAAACTCTCCTTTAATAAATGATTTTTTTAAAAAGACTAACAAAATGGAAAAGTTTTATACTATAAAGAGAGAGTATATAAAATCTCCATTGGCTGTAGTAGTTGAATATTTAATAGAACAGAGGAAAAATACAAAAAATCTTTATTTAAATAAAGCCTATAAACTTATAGCCAACTCCATATATGGACTGTTGGCATCAAAGGGGCGTATGCGTGATCTTTCGTGTGCAGCACTAGTAACATCATATGGGAGAAAGATTCACTCGCAAATAAAAAATTACATTGAAAATGATTTAAAAATGACTGTTGTATATGGAGATACTGATTCCCTTTTTATTTTACAACCCAGTTTTGATATTGATGTTGCAAGTGTATTGAATAAATACATAAAAGAGGGTTTGGGTTTGGACATGATATCATTAACTTTAGATTATGAAGCAACAACAACGATATTTTTAGCAGAAAAGAAGAATTATATAATGAAATTAAGAAATGGTCAAATTAAAATGGCAGGGTTAGCTAAAAGAATAAATCCAAAATTTAAAATCTTTATTGAAAAGTTTTTTAAATATTTTTTACAGTTAATTGAAAACTTTTATGATGATAAGGTATCATTTGATAGACGATTTAAAATTTTCATAAAAAAGTTTTGTAGTTATATCTTAGAAAATACTTCTGAAAAAGATTATGCATTTGTGTGCAATTCTAGACCATATTATGAATATGAAAACCTGAGTTCTTTTAATGCAACTTGTAGCTATCGACAAAATGTTCTAGGGGAAGATGAAAATTTCTCTTCAAATGGTGAACTTTTACTTTCTTATGTATTACCTATTTTTAATAAATTTTATAAAGAGAATAAAAGAAAGAGGGGAGATTCTGTAGAATTTTATGAAAGAATGATGAAAATTGGATTACCAGTTGATAAAACTGAAGTTATATTAAAAGTATTTAGCTTTATTTCAACTATAGAAAAATATATTTTGAAAACAAATGATTATTTTATAAACTACTTATATTCAATCAAGCAAAACTATATTGAACAGTTTAGGTTACCTTTCAAAGCCAATGTCTGGACGTTGAAATATAAAAAAAATATAATATTCTACTATGATGATTTATTTAAAAAACTCTCTGAATATAGTATTCATTTTTGGGATTTACGGGATGTAAAAAATTCATATCAAACTATAATAGAAGTAGAGAATTGTGGAAACCTTAGGCATATAAACAAAAGCTTTAGTACCAATGATTTGAATTTATATTTAGAAAAACATAAGAGTGTTCAAAAACTCAATATCTTATTGTTTCCTATTTCTGAGTTTTTAGTAAATAATTCATATAATTTAATTTGGTTTTTAGATTTACTTTATGTAAGACCAAAAATATATATTCATGACACAAACTATCACTATATACCAAATAAAAAATTAGTCATGGTAAACGGTGATGGGGAAATTGAAATTTATGTTGCCTAGATAAGGTGTAGCACCTTCGAATACATGCTTAATTATATTTTCTGAGATAAAACATTTAGAAAAATACTGATCTGGTCCCTTAACTTCAAAAACTGAATCATGAATCCCTCCACATTTTGTTAGAGAGTCTTTGTCATATATATATGCAGTATTATTATGTATTACACCACTCACTCCCATTGGTAACTCTTGAAAATAAATATTCTTATCATTGTACTTTAAAATTTTAAATATATTTTTATTTTTAGTCTTATCAACTATTATTAAAAGAATAAGTATAAAAATATAATAACATGAGTAGTAAAAAGTATTCATTTTCATTTTTATTATTTGTTGTTTTTGTTATTGTTATTCCGATATTATTTGAACCTTATAATGAGAGTAGGTTATTATTTATCATCAAACATCTTTCAAGTACACTTATAGTAGACAAACATTATAAACCAACTGTGTTAAGAGAATTAGTTTCTAAATTTATAGAAAACTTTTAATAGCATTAAACAAATGTAAATCAGGTGTGGGTTTTGTACTTTTAAATGGCACAATGTTAATTTTAAAATCGTATTCCTTTTTAATTTCATTTGTTAAAGCTAAATCATCAATTAAAATAAATTTTATATTGTAAGTTTCATTTTCTCTTTTTAGTAAATCTTTTATAAAGAAGCAAGATTTGTTTTCACCGTAAAGTTTAAAAGACATCTCACAATCATCTCTTGTAAGTATCTTTTTAAAATAATGACACCAATTAAGTCTTATGAGTACATTGTGTACATAAGTAAAATCAGCTGATGACCAAAGAATTACAATATTACTTTCGTTATTGTTAAGAACTTGTAAAACCGTTTCTGAATATGGCCTAACAAAAATGTCCTTTCCATGGACATATACCAAAGTTTCATCTAAATCAAATACAAAACACTGTTTAAAAATCATTTTTTTATTTATAAAAAATGAACACTATTTTGAATAACCCTCCAAGTTTTTTGAATGCGGAAGATTTTTCTATCCCTCAACAACGGGATTTTATTAATAATCCTGAAACATTAGATATATTTGCTGATTTAAACTGGATGGAAAGTAATAATAATAATAATGAGGAGCCTCAAATACAAACTCAACCTCCAGAAAATCCCCCTCCACAACAAATTAATCAACCTTCAATACCACCAGTATCATCAATATCATCTCCTGACTCATTAAAGAAAGATATTATAAAATATTTATATAACAATGGATCTTGTGCTTATTTACAAAGTTGTTTTTCAAAGTTAGAAGATATTGATAATGTAAATGATCAATTACTTTACAAAAAGTTTAAGATTGGGCTTGTAATAGATTCAGTATTGGGTAAAAATAGTTCAGATAAAAATATGGCAAATTATGTGTTTACATTTTTTGAAGTATTATTAGCTGAAGCAAAAAAGTTTACTCCCGTAGATATTCAAAAATATATAGACGTATTTTCAACATCATTACAAAAGGATAAAATTACCATATTAAATGATTCTGGATCAAATATAATTTCAAAAATATTGGGAGCTAAAGATATAGATGAAATTCTTAAATCAGTTCAAGATAATGATTCACCATCAATGAAGGCATTAAAGTCAAGCTTACAAAACATATCTCTTCTTATTAGTCTTACTCTTACAAAAAGATTGTTTTCACCCTATATGGCATCACTTTTTAAAAATGATGAACCCCCTGCTAAAAAACTAAAAACCTAATACATATAAAAACAAATAAAAGAATATAAAAAATAGAATAACAAATTTAATTTTATTTTTTATTTATATAATAAAATGACAACTGGAATTTATACAACTCGAATAAAAAACTGTGTAGTTCCACACTACAAAAAACATGGTGGAGAATCAGAAGAATTATTTAAAAATTTTATAATGAATACAATTTTTGAACGTGAAATTTATATGTATAACAAGTATGGTAATAAGTTAAGCTCTGCTATTTCTGGAATATGTATTGCTGACTTATTTACTCAATATGGTCTATCACAAAGAGATGAGTATATTAAGACATTATTCAGCACAATTTCATGTTATCAAGGTAAAGATAGTGTAATATCATTTTTAACAGCTAATAAACCATACAAACTTAAAAATAGTCAAGAAAATAATAATTGTCCTGATAATATAGTATTTGAAAAAAATACTCTTATAATACCCAGAGGAGAACTTATGTGGTCACTTTTAGGAATACCTGGTGACAAAATAGGAATAAATAGTGATCCAAATAGTTTTAAAATCTGTATTCAAAAAGTAGATGATACAGATGCTATCAGTATGGTATCTACCACTAATGATGAATTTAAGGAACATAAAAATCATTTAAAACTGACAAAAATTGAAAAATTCTCAGGTACTGGGGCTAAACCCCAATTATACTATGTAAAACTTAACCCTTATATATATACAAGGATTAAAGCTTATCGCTGCATAGACACAGAGGGAAGAAATTTAGATGAACAATACTTTATGCTACACAAAATGAATCTTCTATATTCACAGTCAATTGGAGCTCTTAGTGTCATACAAGTTGAAGCTAAGCGATTACTTCAATATCCTCCAGGTACAAGAGAAAGTATTTGCTGTAAAGGAGATACTTTAAATATTGGTGTACCAAAGACATTTTGTGATGAAATTGATAAATGGGCAACAAAAGTTGAAGGAGATGTGGGTCAAGCCTATACATATACTGGAAGTGTTCCAAGAAATACTATAGTTTTTCCAGAGTGTGAAAATGTAGATGTATGTAAAAGTAATCGTGATGGGTTTCATAATTTTATTCAACAATATGAAAATTCTCACATTTCTAAAATCAGAGAAGAATATGCTGATATTAAACCAGAAGAAAGTTTAAAAATTCCAGCCTGTTTTGACGATAATCAAAAATCTTATTGGTACAAACTTATTCGAAACACATATCCAAAAGAGTTAAAGTTTAGAGAAGAAGTAGTATCATCATTCACTCCAAACTGTCAAATTACACCAATTGGAGTAGTTTCAACCAGGAGAATTTGTGAAGGTGATCCATTAATATTTGAAGGAAATACTTTGGAAATAGACCAGATCCATAGACCACATACAAGATCTTTGTGGGATTGTTCAATTGAACAATTGGAAATACCCGAATATAAAAGATTGGCAGATGAAGAAAAGTCAGGAGAAAGTAAAAATACCAGTGCAAAAATCTCTGCCAACCCACTCTCATATTCTGGATCACCGTTTGTCACATCACTTGGTACAAATATAACAATACTTCCAAGGCATACATAGACATGAAAATGGAGTTTAAATGTGTTATGAGTTTAGAAAAGGCTATTGTCCTAACAAAATACCCAACACTTATATTGCAGTATTTAAAAAATAAACATCAAAAAGACATTAGTGTATTACATATATACTACACAAGAAATAATAAAAATTTAAAAATGAAAAATGTTATATTTTATATTGAGTATATTTTAATATAAATAAGTTTGTAAATATCTTAAACTTGATTAAATAATATATATTTTTTTTTTAGATTTGACTATAAACAAATATTTAACTTATTTATTCTTTGATAGTATTTCAAGTGACTCTTAATCTATATTATTTGTTTTATAATATTTAAAAATCAAAATGATAATTGATATAATTACAAATAATATTAACAGTGCATTGACAATACCAATCTTCAGTGTAAATATTGAAAATAATAATGTAAATGTTACAACAATTGAGATTACAGTCACTAATGATGGTTTACCATTTGATTCATTTTCTATTTTATCAGGTCTAATATTTTTAAGAATTTCTTTTAACCTTACTGAAAAAATATTTTGGATTTTAGATTTTGGTTTATCATTACTGACTTCAACAATTTCCATTTTTATATACTTAAATTTAAAATAAAGCTACATATAAATATTACTACAGTTTCTACAACCATTCATTACAATGTCAGATTCTGTTGATACTCCACAGAGGTTAAACTTATTCTATGTGGACGGTTTACCTGGTGATATAAAATTTAATAAAATTGAAGATATCTTAGATAAATATGATCATGATGTTATTCAAAGTATTTTAGAAAAACCAGATATTGAAGAAGTACTTGGAAAATTAATTTATATTAAACATAATATAAATATTAAATATATTAATATTGAAAATGCATATGAAATAACGTATGCACATGCTTTATTATTACTTAATAAATTTCCTCAAGCAGAGATAAATTTGTTTCTAACAGAACATTCTAAAGATTTACTTGAATTAAAAGCCCCAAGTATAATTGACACTCACTTTAATCTTTTGACAATAGAAGATTGGAGAATTGATCAACCTACAACATCTAAAAAAAGAAAGTTTGAAGAAATTAGTGAAGTGAATGCCAAAGATTTACTTGAAGAATTTAAAAAAGAATTGGAATCATTTGATAATTTTCAAGACTCACCATACATTTGATAGTATAAATATGTATGCTATTGATATACATCGACTGTAATATGAAGAAAACAAAGAATAATGAGTGTAAAAATATACAAGACTTTGTATCAGAAAAAGTTAAAGAAACTATAGAAAATTATGTAGTTGCATTTCATTTGAATAATAAAGATTTTAAATGTTTAGGCTGTTTAAGAATAGATGACAATATTCAAAATATGTTTAATTTAGAAAATAATAAAATATATGATATTTATTTAAAACTAAATAGACCAATATCTGATTGCACTACTCGTCTTGTATTAACTCGAATAACAAATGAAAAATATAGTAATTAGAAAGTATTTTACAAATTTCTTATATTTAAACCAATGCTTGGTGGTTGGTGGTTTTATTTTTAATCATGATATTACTCTGTGAAGTGTGTGGAACTCTTTATGATCCTACACTTGGTAACGAACATGAACACGACTCTACATTTGAAAACCATTTTATAGAAGTTGAATCAGCTGCTAAATGTAGACTTGTTACTCTAAAAGCTGGTAATCCAAATGGTTTCGTTTGTATCAAAACTTATATGGAGTGGTTGAGAGATAATGTAATTTATCAACTAAAACATTATCAACAAATACATGGAAGTATAAAATATAACATGTTGTTAGAATGTAAGTTTTCAAAATCTGAAGATGAGTTACAAACAAAAAGTTTTAAAACTCAAAACCTTACAGTTTTCAGTTTAACTGATTTAAATCAACAATATACAAGTAATATAGAAAAGTTATTACTGGAAAAATCTAATTTAGAAATGCGTGGATCAGGTTGGGCCATTTACACGATAGTCAAACTTGAACTTCGCATAAACAGATACGAACCAGTTTGGGGATCATCACACTGTTACAAAAGAATCAAACTACCCTCTTTCATAAATGGTAAGAAATCTCTTGTAAACCCCTTTCGTACAAGTAGTATGAAAACTAAATGTTGTAGTAATAACAACATATGTTTCAAAATAGCTATAATGGGTAAACTATTAGCAGATGCTAAAAAAGATTACCATAACATTTTAAATTACTTCAAATACGTATCTATAAGTAATCGTTATAACTGGTGTATTTCCTTTCCTGTCAAACTTGACGAGATACAAGTATTTGAAACCATAAACAATATATCAATTAACGTCTACACACTAGACAGTAAGAATAAACAAATAATTCCCCTTAAAGTGACACCCCAAAGAAAACATGATCATCGAGATATACTATTGTACAGTAACCATTACATGTGGATAAGAAATTTTGAAGCATTCATAGGTAAACAATTAGTGAAAACATCATCTAGACTGTACATTTGTAGACAGTGTTTCAAACATTTCTACAAGAAACTCCATCTTCTGAATCATGAAACCGTCTGTGCAACAACTCCCTCAGATCCAATTGTCACACTACCAAAAACTGGTACTAAACTGTTCTTTAAAAATTACCACAAACAGTTGAAGATACCCTTTGTCATTTACTGTGACATAAAAAGTAAGTTAGTCAAAGAGGATACCTGTGAACCAAATCCAAATACTTCGTTCACTCATCGTATAGGTACATACTCAATAGAAAGTCTCACATACAATATCATAGATGAATCAAGTAAAATAATACGTACACTTACCTTTCCAGACATATCCACATTCATGATATCATTAGAAAGTGAATGTGAATCAATAGGAAGGATATATAAAAGAAATATCCCTCCTAACTGTTATCCTCCCAAACCACAAATCAATGACACCTGTCACATATGTGGTCATATTCTTGATAACGACTACGTCCTTGACCATAATCACGTAAATGGACAAGTAAGAGGTTACACCCATTCAACATGTAACTTTAACTATCGTCTACCACATTTTGTTCCTATAATAATTAAGGATTTCGGAATAGAACTGTTAAACTACTTCACCAGTGTCAATGCAAACATAAAATTCATCCCATTCAAGGGACAGATAGAGAAGTTCTTGTGCATATCAAAAAGAATCAAGAACACGACAATGAAGTTTTTAGATTTCTTCCAATTCATCCCCGATGATATACCATTCCATAAACTAGAATCTATACGATCAATCTGTATAGAGAACTATAACCTCGACATATTCCACTACCTGACAATAGGTTCTTACTGTTTCGACGTCATGCTCAAAGTCACTAAAGTCCAAATAGAACTTTTAAACGACATAGACATGTACAACATGATAATGAAAGGAATAAGAGGTGGATATACATCTGCAATTAAAAGCTATGCAAAATCAAATCACCACACTCTTCCAAACTATAATGCCTCAGAACCAGATTCATTTATATACTTTTACGATATAATAGGTCTATACGCCACTATAATGTCAACAGAACCACTTCCACTTGACAATTTCAAATGGATTTCACCATCAACATTTGACCTATACAACATCAATAATAATAATGGTACAGGTTACATTCTAGAAGTAGATTTAAAATACCCTTTCAATACCAATCACATAGACTATCCACTATGCCCTTACCACGATGAAAGTACAGGAGGTAGGACATTAATATCTTCTTTTAAAGATAGAAAGCATTACGTGATCCATTACAAGACCTTAGAACAAGCTCTGTCAATGGGCATGATACTAGAGAAAGTCCATAGAGTCATTTCATTTAACCAATCATGTTGGTTAAAACCCTACATAGACATAAACACCCAATTACGAACAACCTACTCACACGACAAAACCCTCTCAAATTTCTTTAAACTGCAATCAAACTTAATCTATGGCAAGTCAATAGAAAAAGTAACTGAAAACCTAAACAAATACTTCCTGTACAACAACACTAAGAAACTCATGTACTTAATAAAACAACCCACGTTCATAGACAGACTAATTCTAAATGAAAACAACTATATAATATTCATGAAAAAGAAAAGGGTCCAGTGCAAGAAACCCATACCTGTAGGATTTTCAATACTAGATCTAAGTAAGAGATACATGTACCACATGTATTACAATAACTTGAAAAAGTACTTCCCACCGTTCAATTTAATATACACAGACAACGATTCATTTGCAATACAAGTATTCACTAGTGATACTACTTCATTTACAAAAGATCAACATTTCATTTCTAATACTCTCTTAGGTAAATTCAAAGATACATCTCCTAATAATCCCATTCTAGAATTCGTTACAGTAAGAAGTAAAACATACGGGTACAGGACATTGAAAGATACCATACCACGACTAAAGAATTTACCCAAATCTTTTAATTTTACAAACTATAAAAACATACTACTGTCCATTAAAATGTACAACACCTATAACAGAGTAATTGATAATAAACTATACCAAATAATACAGAATAAAGCAGTAATAAAAATAAACACACACACACACACACACCCAAATACACACACCCAAATACACACCCAAATACACACACACACACATAACACAATGACATCATCATGAACACCCTCCATCATCACCCTCTCTCTCTCACTCTCTGTCTCTCACTCACTATCACTCCTCTATCTCCCCTCTCTCTCACTCTCTCTCACTCTCTCAATACCCCTCTTCCTCCCCCATTTTCTCTCTCACTCTCACTCCCCGTCCAGCATCTGGTGCTTTGCGGGGATACTTGTTTGTATGGTCACTTGTGGGAACTCTACCATTTTTAGTGTTAGAAAGAATCTAGTGAGAGAAGATTGTTAGATAAAATTTTAGCAGTTGTTTTTTGTGGCCCTCTCTCAAAAATTCGTCCATTTACCAAGTGCCGATTTTTGTCCTTGTGGGGCTATAACGGTCACTATGAGAGAGGGATTTACGAGGATATGTGAGAGGAATTAGTGGGGATATAAGAGAGAACATTCAGAGGATATAACGGTCATTGTAAGAGAGGGCATAGTGAGGATATGTGAGAGGGATATGTGGGGATATAAGAGAGGAATTTATAAGGATATAAGAGAGGAGCATGTGGGGATATAAGAGAGGAATTTATAAGGATATGAGAGAGGGGCATGTGGGGATAAATGAGAGGGTTTTGTGAGGATATATGAGGGGGACTTGTGGGAATATAAGAGAGGACTTTATGGCGATATGAGAAAAGAGTTGATAGTTCTACAGTTACTTGGGTTTGTGCGATGGTGATTATCCAGGAGACACAAGAGAGGGCGTTATGAGGATACGAGAGCGGATCTTGTGGAGATATACAAGATAGATATTTGTGGGGTTATGTAGGCCTATAAATAGTTTTTGAGAATGTTAGACGGTGAAATAGGATACCAAGTAACTTTCAATGGATATAAGAGAGGGATTTGTGGGACTGTAAGAGAGGACTTTACGGCGATATCTCAGAGGGTTTTGTGGAGGTATGAGAATGAAATTAGGAGGACACGTAAAAACAGTTAATGCTAAATGTTTAAGGGTAATATAATTAATTGAATGGTCTTAAGAAATGATTTAAACACTAGACTAATGATTTATCACGCTTTATTTTCATCAATTTTACAGTATGGAACAGTATGGAAAAATTCAAGCTTTGGGGCGTCACCTCTGGTTCGTATCAACTTTTTAAACTTCAAAAAAGTAATACTTAGAATAATGTTTTCAAACCCGTAAAACATTCTTGCAAACAACTTTTTAAAGAACTAAAAATTCTAACCGTCCCTAATTTGTATATTCTTAAATGTTTATTGTATGTGAAATCAAATTTCGAAAAACTCCTCAGTGAAAATAATCGGCACAATTATAACACTAGATTTAATAAAGATTTTCAATATCCTATACACAGATTAAATCTTGTGGAGAGGACACCTTCTTATATGGGTAAAAGATGTTTTTACTATTTGCCTGGGTTCAACGAATCAATCATAGGATTAGTATCTTTTAAGGAAACATTGTTTAGTTTTTGTTGGAAAATAATTATTTTAGTATAGATCTGTTTCTCGAAGACAAATCTATGTGAATTGTTTTTTTTTTACTATGTATTTATTTTTACCAATTAGCTAGTTTATCTTAGTATAGTTTGACAATGTCGGCTGTGCCAGAGCATTTGAAAAAAAACGTTATGTGACAATAAAGATGACTTTGACTTTGTATAAGTATAAGCAATGGTTTAAATAAATATATAAAAAAATTACCATGTATACATACATGAATATTCATGTCCGTACCCCCGTCATTAATATTATGTATGTGAGGCAAATGTTGACACCACTTTACCTGGAATATATTCTTATATTCCTTAGACAACGTTATAACTGAAGATTTAATTATCAATTTTATAAAATTTCGGATAAATGTATTTTAATGTGCATACAATTTTTTCAATAGTAACATATTTTCATCATTTTTATGTTGATATTATATAATTTCATATGCAGGTTAAATACGCACCATCTGAGATCCCTGTCTCAGATAGTGTTATAATGCTATTCATAAAAGTCGTCACTTCAAGTTGATACCGCAACATGGTGTTATCATTCATTGTGGTGTTGAGCTTAACTTGTTGATGATATCGTACTTCCAAAACTAACTTAATAATAAACTTGATATAATATCTTTGAAAATCATACTTTGGACGATCTTTACTTGTTGTAATTAAACGATTACAATAGGCTTGCATTCAAGCATGGCCGCCTCCAAAGAAGGCAATGTGGTCTTTGAGCTTGCAATACTGCAATCCCAGTCACCCCATCATGACACCATCATGACACCATCAGGTGCTTTTTTCTGCAACCCATATTTCTGTAGATATTTTTGCAGGAAACTCACATCGAACCAGCCAAAAAAACTTTTGTGGTGTTGCTAATTCTAGATGGCGTGAAAGCCTAAAAGTCCATTTTTATGGCTTCAAAAGTAACATTACTTGATTTATCTATTCTTGTTTCTAATCAATGTAAGTGTCTATTTTTTCCAGTATAGCAAAGAATGACCTTTTTTTATTACTGGAGTGTATAGTAGTAGTTGTAACTAGAGTTATAACAGTTTTTATAATTAATATTGCAACATTCAATAAACATAAAAAAACTGGATTTAATAATAAATATTTATACTACGTCATACATTTTTCATATTTTATGTCATATTTTGGAATATAATTACGTTTTTAATATTAAAATAATAATCATCAACTACTTTTTATACTTATGTAATTTACTGGTTTATGTCGTTAAATTCTTGTGTTATTGAAGTAATTTGTTAAACTGCATGGACAAATACGACATCATGAAAAATACAAGGTAACTAGACTGTTTATTCAAACCGTCTGAAAACATGTTAATAATGTTTGAGATATTACCAGATTACTCTCTAAGGATTAAAATAAAACATTTTCTTTCAAAAATCATTATTGTTTTTTTAAAAATTACATTATTAATTAAGTATAATATATACAAGTAGTGTAGTATATTATTAAATAAATTGCTAAAACACTGTGGCATAAAAATATACTGACAAACAATACAGTAATGTAAATTGAACTTAACCTAAAAATTGGGAATAAAGTATAATCATCTTACTATAGTAAAAATAAGTAAAAATTTTCGGTGTAGCCCTTCAGAAAGTAACTATAGAATGTACCGGTAGAAATTTAACAGAAGTATTAAGTTTCAACTATTAAACTGTATAAATAATAACTTTCAAAAGATCTAAGGGCACAAAACAATAATTTTAATAACGTAGTGTTTCTTGTCTGTATTGTGCAACGCTCACATTAATTATTCAGATGTCTTTTGGGGTTAGTAAAAAGTTACGCATGTTTGTTGTGAACTGTTTGTATATTTCATCGTTTGACAAGCCCCAAAAACATCTTAAGGACCGAGGCAATTATTGCTTAATGTAAGAAGAAAATAATTCTCTCCTCTAAAAGACACGTTTAGAATAAAACCTAAAATGGTAGTGGTAGAAAATGGTCGTACAAACATAAAACATATAAATCATAAAACCCTAAGGCTTATAAGCCATTGAAAACCTTTGTAAATAACAGTAAACATTACATTGGGTGTTTAAATTCATAAAAAAATTCAACTCATACAATGCAGCACCACGAAAAACGACAGATAATACCAACATTTTAAAACTGGCATTACAAATAAAACAACACAGAAAAAACAACTAATGTGATAGTTTAAACACTACTGTTGGTGTTTAAATTCATAAACGAATCATACATTGGAGGACTATGAAAAACGACAGATAATACCAACATGTTTAAACTGGCATTATGGATAAGTTAAAAATGATACAACACAGTAAAAACAACTAATGTGATAATTTGTTCAGGCTTTTCTGTGTTCTTTCCTGTACTATTGCGTTTACCTTTCATTTGATCTTCAGGTAATTTCCTATTCCTTGCAGCTCAGGAAATCTCTTTAAACGTTCTTCGCACTTTTTTTTGGTTGGAGGTCTGCCCAGTATTATTTCTTCAGCAAAAAACAACTCAAAATATTCTGTGTGAGTTTTTTGACGTTTCAAAGCTGATTCCTTTATGTTTATTTACATATGTACATTTGGACATATCGATGATTTGGACCCATTGCGCTGGGGTGTGGCCAGTAAGCAGGTGCGCGGTCTGTGAAGGTCATTCCTCCCCCGCCCACCGATCACAGCGCACAATGATGTTCACGACTCGAGTTGACCAAATTCCGAATTGTCATTACATCGTCCGTCGTGACTCGCGGTAATAACGACACTCCGATTGCAGTGTACATTACATAACAAATTTGATAACGAAAATAACAAAAATATGACGTTAAATAAATATCAACATTACAATGGTTGTGCCTATTGAAAAATGCTCTAGTCAATATATTTACCTAACCCGCCATGTTAAACTTCCCTATCCCAAGCGTGATGTATACAACTTCCTTACTTCTCGAGTGATGTAAAGTTGAAAAAAACTCACTCGGTGATGTAATGAAACCCATTTAAATAACATTGAGTGGATAACTTAAAAAATATACCTCCATGGAGCCAACGACGTTCAACGCTAGAAATCAGCTGTGTGTTTGAATTTTATTGTTATGCGTTGAAGAATTTTCCTAACCTAGCTTTTGTTTGTAAATGGACGTTACTG
The DNA here is from genome assembly GCF_028750875.1 of Macrosteles quadrilineatus. Taxonomy (NCBI): domain Eukaryota; kingdom Metazoa; phylum Arthropoda; class Insecta; order Hemiptera; family Cicadellidae; genus Macrosteles; species Macrosteles quadrilineatus. The sequence continues at coordinate 815,408 of NW_026542616.1, read as the reverse complement.
TTAGAAGATGAGTGAAATTGATAATGAAGTATATTGCTCGTAACCTCCTTAATATTGTCGGGTCAGGTAAAATTTTATACGTTACAAGTTACGCAAGAGCGTGTTTACATCACTTCGGTGAATTATGCAACTCGCCTTCGCTCGTTGCACAACATTCACCTGCGTGATGTAAAAACGCTCTTACTACACTTGTAATGTAAATAACTATTACTACGTAAGCCGATTATTTGCGTCAAAATTGTAGGCGACTGAGAAGTCCTAGAATGACGGGAGAGGGCTCAAATTAAAGGGAAAGGTCACAATACCGAGACGGCGGAAAAATAGTGAAATTCCCAAAATTTTAACACAAAATTACATATAACGTAAAATGTTCTCCATAAGAATAGCATTAGAAGTAATTTAATGCTGGTTTTTGTTTACTACAATAGGCTAAGGCTGATCGAGGCCTGATAGAGGCCTCGTGCTTGTCGCAAAAAATACAATACATATAAAACTCTTGTCCCAACGTAGAATGTAGCTTGTAAAATTGTGTTGTGTTGGAGATTCAATGGAGTTCAAATACTTTTAAAAATAAAAACATTGCTCCGTTTATGTTTTACTAGCTTTGTGCCCGTTCTACGTACGGGGATCTTATCTTAGTCACTTGAAACCTTCTTATATTTAGAACAGCAGTTGGTTTGCATAGTTTCAGATATCTGCATAACAAATATTTGCATAATTCAGCTACCAACGCGTCTAAGGCAAAAGAACCAGAACCAAAAACTAACGTTTACAGTAAAAAAAATAATAGTAAATAGACCAATTATATGCGTTAATCAAGGTTATTGATCTCTTATTGGTTTTGGATTTTCTCGTAAAAAGTTATCGGCAATCAATGTTATTTCACATTAATTGCTTTATTTGTAAACAACTTTTAATGTAAACTTATCGGTGTCAGTTTAAAAAAAAAAAAAAAAAACAACCTTATACAAACAACTTTTTGTCATTTAATAGATTACGTATTCTCTAAACAATGATTGGTATATTTATTAACATTATAAGGAAACGTGACAAAAATCACACAACGTTGGGTTTTTGGACGTTTGCAATTTTATTTCTTAAGTAGGTAGGCCGTGTATTCTAGGGAAAAGTACCGGTTATCAAGGATCGTCGTCAAAAAGTTTGTTATGAATAATTGGGTAGGCGTACGTACCCAAGAGATGGGCTAAGGGCCTATTGTCCAGCGATTGCATCACACGGTGAGTATGAACTATTGACTATTAAAGTCAATGGTATAGGAACAAAAAGTGACACATTGGAAAATCGAGTTTAGCATCATCCGTAAACCTCAGTTACAATCACCAACTGCAGTTGTGATTTTTTACTTTACACTTATTGAAGCGCCGTCAATGAGTGGAAACCTTGTTTCTAATTTATTGGTGTCGATCATTCATAAATTTAAGTTTCCCAGCCGTATACAAAACTGATTCAAGGTCTTCTTTCTGGTTATCAAAACTCAAGAACAATCTTTTACAAAAAGAATCTCTGGTTCCTGACCTGGATGATGCCTAGTTATAATTTCATTTACGTGGTTACACTATTTTATTGCACTTGCGATTAATTAAATCCGTTATGCAAGAAAAACGTTTTTAATCTCACTTGGTTGGGATTTGCTTTTAAAATGTAATCGAAAATGGTTACGGTATTTGTAAACAACATTTGTAAACATATTAGTGACAGCTAGAAAAAATAATCTTGATCCGAACAGCTGTTCGTTATTTCATAGATGATTATGTGATAAAAATTGGACGAAAACTTAAAAATCGCACAAAACTGCATTTTTGAACGTCAGTAATTTTATTTACAAAGTAGTGAGGCCATATATTAATGGCTAAAGACACTCTCGCCAATCCAGTGAATACATTAAAATGACTTGGATCTTGATAGGTACTCTCGTTTTCCATCGCGTAAAATGCCATCTTGAGTGTTACAGACGGACAGCAGACAGACGGACAGAAATAAAGAGATAAGACTCGTTTCTGCTTTTTTAATCTTCCCAATTTTAGTGTGTGCCCTCAATTTCTTTAGACTGATAACAGCCAGGCTTACGCACAGGCACCTGCCCATTAGTCAAATTTAGGCAAAGTAAGGCAAATTTTATCTTAAAAATGTTGTACTCTAATGTTGTATAGCTATTCTCTGTTTTAGTTTATTATTCTTGGGATATATAAACGTTTTTTATTTAGTTTTTCATTTCATTATGTATAAAACGTAAAAATAACCTAAAAATATATTATTCTGAGCAATGTACAGACAAAACTCTAATTTTTTATATAGATTTTAGATAGATTGGACGTTATTCTTTAAACTCTAAGTATATACCAATAATGATTTTAAAGGACAGAAATATATTATCCATTCAGTTTTTCAGTTATATAAAAGGTTTAATAAAATAGTAATTATGCGTAAAAATTTGGATTTTTGCGCCACGCCACGCTTCATGATGTCTGTTCAGCAGCAGCACAACGAACTCAGAGAACAATAACTGTACAAAATTACAACCACGTGCTTCTCAAAGAGTGTCATGTCTAGCACTGAAGACACAAACCATCCCCACAATGTACCATTTGGTAAAATTCTCTCTCTAAAATTTAAACGAACCAATCAGAATTGACATCCTCATAGGGACCGCAGATATTCTCTTATATCCCCACAGTTGATCATGAGGTACAGTTCTCTCTCTAAATTCAAAAAGGACCAATCAGGCCTCGTATCCCCATAAGGACCAAAGCTTTACTCTCTTTTCGGAGAGAGAAAACCGGCATCAGCGCAGCTCTGGTGGCCGCAAAAGCGAACTAAGTGTAAGGATCATAAGGTGCCATGTGGGGATATTTTCGTTTGGCGCTGAAAGTGGGCAATTTATGCATTATTTTGAACGAATAATCCATTTCAGCCAAAAAAAAGACCTGGTCCTTATGGGGATATCCCCACAAGGACCAATAGCCCCACAAGTATACTTCAGGACGAGCGTATAGCCGCATAAGTGACCAGATAATAGAACTCCCCCTCTCTCTCTCTCTCTCTCTCCCTCTCTCTCTCTGTCCAGCATCTGGTGCTTTGCGGGGATACTTGTTTGTATGGTCACTTGTGGGAACTCTGCCATTTTTAGTGTTAGAAAGAATCCAGTGAGAGAAGATTGTTAGATAAAATTTTAGCAGTTGTTTTTTGTGGCCCTCTCTCAAAAATTCGTCCATTTACCAAGTGCCGATTTTTGTCCTTGTGGGGCTATAACGGTCACTATGAGAGAGGATTTACGAGGATATGTGAGAGGAATTAGTGGGGATATAAGAGAGAACATTCAGAGGATATAACGGTCATTGTAAGAGAGGGCATAGTGAGGATATGTGAGAGGGATATGTGGGGATATAAGAGAGGAATTTATAAGGCTATAAGAGAGGAGCATGTGGGGATATAAGAGAGGAATTTATAAGGATATGAGAGAGGGGCATGTGGGGATAAATGAGAGGGTTTTGTGAGGATATATGAGGGGGACTTGTGGGAATATAAGAGAGGACTTTATGGCGATATGAGAAAAGAGTTGATAGTTCTACAGTTACTTGGGTTTGTGCGATGGTGATTATCCAGAAGACACAAGAGAGGGCGTTATGAGGATATGAGAGCGGATCTTGTGGAGATATACAAGATAGATATTTGTGGGGTTATGTAGGCCTATAAATAGTTTTTGAGAATGTTAGACGGTGAAATAGGATACCAAGTAACTTTCAATGGATATAAGAGAGGGATTTGTGGGACTGTAAGAGAGGACTTTACGGCGATATCTCAGAGGGTTTTGTGGAGGTATGAGAATGAAATTAGGAGGACACGTAAAAACAGTTCATGCTAAATGTTTAAGGGTAATATAATTAATTGAATGGTCTTAAGAAATTATTCAAACACTAGACTAATGATTTATCACGCTTTATTTTCATCAATTTTACAGTATGGAACAGTATGGAAAAATTCAAGCTTTGGGGCGTCACCTCTGGTTCGTATCAACTTTTTAAACTTCAAAAAATAATACTTAGAATAATGTTTTCAAACCCGTAAAACATTCTTGCAAACAACTTTTTAAAGAACTAAAAATTCTAACCGTCCCTAATTTGTATATTCTTAAATGTTTATTGTATGTGAAATCAAATTTCGAAAAACTCCTCAGTGAAAATAATCGGCACAATTATAACACTAGATTTAATAAAGATTTTCAATATCCTATACACAGATTAAATCTTGTGGAGAGGACACCTTCTTATATGGGTAAAAGATGTTTTTACTATTTGCCTGGGTTCAACGAATCAATCATAGGATTAGTATCTTTTAAGGAAACATTGTTTAGTTTTTGTTGGAAAATAATTATTTTAGTATAGATCTGTTTCTCGAAGACAAATCTATGTGAATTGTTTTTTTTTTTACTATGTATTTATTTTTACCAATTAGCTAGTTTATCTTAGTATAGTTTGACAATGTCGGCTGTGCCAGAGCATTTGAAAAAAACGTTATGTGACAATAAAGATGACTTTGACTTTGTATAAGTATAAGCAATGGTTTAAATAAATATATAAAAAAATTACCATGTATACATACATGAATATTCATGTCCGTACCCCCGTCATTAATATTATGTATGTGAGGCAAATGTTGACACCACTTTACCTGGAATATATTCTTATATTCCTTAGACAACGTTATAACTGAAGATTTAATTATAAGTTTTATAAAATTTCGGATAAATGTATTTTAATGTGCATACAATTTTTTCAATAGTAACATATTTTCATCATTTTTATGTTGATATTATATAATTTCATATGCAGGTTAAATACGCACCATCTGAGATCCCTGTCTCAGATAGTGTTATAATGCTATTCATAAAAGTCGTCACTTCAAGTTGATACCGCAACATAGTGTTATCATTCATTGTGGTGTTGAGCTTAACTTGTTGTAATTAAACGATTACAATAGGCTTGCATTCAAGCATGGCCGCCTCCAAAGAAGGCAATGTGGTCTTTGAGCTTGCAATACTGCAATCCCAGTCACCCCATCATGACACCATCAGGTGCTTTTTTCTGCAACCCATATTTCTGTAGATATTTTTGCAGGAAACTCACATCGAACCAGCCAAAAAAACTTTTGTGGTGTTGCTAATTCTAGATGGCGTGAAAGACTAAAAGTCCATTTTTTATGGCTTCAAAAGTAACATTACTTGATTTATCTATTCTTGTTTCTAATCAATGTAAGTGTCTATTTTTTCCAGTATAGCAAAGAATGACCTTTTTTTATTACTGGAGTGTATAGTAGTAGTTGTAACTAGAGTTATAACAGTTTTTATAATTAATATTGCAACATTCAATAAACATAAAAAAACTGGATTTAATAATAAATATTTATACTACGTCATACATTTTTCATATTTTATGTCATATTTTGGAATATAATTACGTTTTTAATATTAAAATAATAATCATCAACTACTTTTTATACTTATGTAATTTACTGGTTTATGTCGTTAAATTCTTTTGTTATTGAAGTAATTTGTTAAACTGCATGGACAAATACGACATCATGAAAAATACAAGGTAACTAGACTGTTTATTCAAACCGTCTGAAAACATGTTAATAATGTTTGAGATATTACCAGATTACTCTCTAAGGATTAAAATAAAACATTTTCTTTCAAAAATCATTATTTTTTTTTTTTTAAATTACATTATTAATTAAGTATAATATATACAAATAGTGTAGTATATTATTAAATAAATTGCTAAAACACTGTGGCATAAAAATATACTGACAAACAATACAGTAATGTAAATTGAACTTAACCTAAAAATTGGGAATAAAGTATAATCATCTTACTATAGTAAAAATAAGTAAAAATTTTCAGTGTAGCCCTTCAGAAAGTAACTATAGAATGTACCCGTAGAAATTTAACAGAAGTATTAAGTTTCAACTATTAAACTGTATAAATAATAACTTTCAAAAGATCTAAGGGCACAAAACAATAATTTTAATAACGTAGTGTTTCTTGTCTGTATTGCAACGCTCACATTAATTATTCAGATGTCTTTTGGGGTTAGTAAAACGTTACGCATGTTTGTTGTGAACTGTTTGTATATTTCATCGTTTGACAAGCCCCAAAAAAATCTTAAGGACCGAGGCAATTATTGCTTAATGTAAGAAGAAAATAATTCTCTCCTCTAAAAGACACGTTTAGAATAAAACCTAAAATGGTAGTGGTAGAAAATGGTCGTACAAACATAAAACATATCAATCATAAAACCCTAAGGCTTATAAGCCATTGAAAACCTTTGTAAATAACAGTAAACATTACATTGGGTGTTTAAATTCATAAACAAATTCAACTCATACAATGCAGCACCACGAAAAACGACAGATAATACCAACATTTTAAAACTGGCATTACAAATAAAACAACACAGAAAAAACAACTAATGTGATAGTTTAAACATTACTGTTGGTGTTTAAATTCATAAACGAATCATACATTGGAGGACTATGAAAAACGACAGATAATACCAACATGTTTAAACTGGCATTATGGATAAGTTAAAAATGATACAACACAGTAAAAACAACTAATGTGATAATTTGTTCAGGCTTTTCTGTGTTCTTTCCTGTACTATTGCGTTTACCTTTCATTTGATCTTCAGGTAATTTCCTATTCCTTGCAGCTCAGGAAATCTCTTTAAACGTTCTTCGCACCTTTTTTTGGTTGGAGGTCTGCCCAGTATTATTTCTTCAGCAAAAAACAACTCAAAATATTCTGTGTGAGTTTTTTGACGTTTCAAAGCTGATTCCTTTATGTTTATTACATACATTTGGACATATCGATGATTTGGACCCATTGCGCTGGGGTGTGGCCAGTAAGCAGGTGCGCGGTCTGTGAAGGTCATTCCTCCCCCGCCCACCGATCACAGCGCACAATGATGTTCACGACTCGAGTTGACCAAATTCCGAATTGTCAATACATCGTCCGTCGTGACTCGCGGTAATAACGACACTCCGATTGCAGTGTACATTACATAACAAATTTGATAACGAAAATAACAAAAATATGACGTTAAATAAATATCAACATTACAATGGTTGTGCCTATTGAAAAATGCTCTAGTCAATATATTTACCTAACCCGCCATGTTAAACTTCCCTATCCCAAGCGTGATGTATACAACTTCCTTACTTCTCGAGTGATGTAAAGTTGAAAAAAAACTCACTCGGTGATGTAATGAAACCCATTTAAATAACATTGAGTGGATAACTTACAAAATATACCTCTATGGAGCCAACGACGTTCAACGCTAGAAATCAGCTGTGTGTTTGAATTTTATTGTTATGCGTTGAAGAATTTTCCTAACCTAGCTTTTGTTTGTAAATGGACGTTACTGTTAGAAGATGAGTGAAATTGATAATGAAGTATATTGCTCGTAACCTCCTTAATATTGTCGGGTCAGGTAAAATTTTGTACGTTACAAGTTACGCAAGAGCGTGTTTACATCACTTCGGTGAATTATGCAACTCGCCTTCGCTCGTTGCACAACATTCACCTGCGTGATGTAAAAACGCTCTTACTACACTTGTAATGTAAATAGCTATTACTACGTAAGCCGATTATTTGCGTCAAAATTGTAGGCGACTGAGAAGTCCTAGAATGACGGGAGAGGGCTCAAATTAAAGGGAAAGGTCACAATACCGAGACGGCGGAAAAAATAGTGAAATTCCCAAAATTTTAACACAAAATTACATATGAAGTAAATTGTTCTCCATAAGAATAGCATTAGAAGTAATTTAATGCTGGTTTTTGTTTACTACAATAGGCTACGACTGATCGAGGCCTGAAAGAGGCCTCGTGCTTGTGGCAAAAAATACCATACATATAAAACTCTTGTCCCAACGTAAAATGTAGCTTGTAAAATGGTGTTGTGTTGGAGATTCAATGGAGTTCAAATACTTTTAAAAATAAAAACATTGCTCCGTTTATGTTTTACTAGCTTTGTGTCCGTTCTACGTACGGGGATCTTATCTTAGTCAGTTGAAACCTTAAGAACAGCAGTTGGTTTGCATAGTTTCAGATATCTGCATAACAAATATTTGCATAATTCAGCTACCAACTCGTCTAAGGCAAAAGAACCAGAACCAAAAACTAACGTTTACAGCAAAAAAATTAAAGTAAATAGACCAATTATATGCGTTAATCAAGTTTATTGATCTCTTATTGGTTTTGGATTTTCTCGTAAAAAGTTATCGGCAATCAATGTTATTTCACATTAATTGCTTTATTTGTAAACAACTTTTAATGTAAACTTATCAGTGTCAGTTTGAAAAAAAAACAACCTTATACAAACAACTTTTTGTCATTTAATAGATTACGTATTCTATAAACAATGATTGGTATAGAAGGAAACGTGACAAAAATCACACAACGTTGGGTTTTTGGACGTTTGTAATTTTATTTCTTAAGTAGGTAGGAGGTAGGCCATGTATTCTAGGGAAAAGTACCGGTTATCACGGATTGTCGTCAAAAAGTTTGTTATGAATAATTGGGTAGGCGGACGTACCCAAAGGATGGGCTATGGGCCTATTGGCTGTATGGTCCAGCGATTGCATCACACGGTGAGTATGAACTATTGACTATTAAAGTCAATGGTATAGGAACAAAAAGTGACACATTAAAAAATCGAGTTTAGCATCATCCGTAAACCTCAGTTACAATCACCAACTGCAGTTGTGATTTTTTACTTTACACTTATTGAAGCGCCGTCAATGAGTGGAAACCTTGTTTCTAATTTATTGGTGTCGATCATTAATAAATTTAAGTTTCCCAGCCGTATACAAAACTGATTCAAGGTCTTCTTTCTGGTTATCAAAACTCAAGAACAATCTTATACACAACTAATCTCTGGTTCCTGACCTGGATGATGCCTAGTTATTTAATTTCATTTAAGTGGTTACACTATTTTATTGCACTTGCGATTAATTAAATCCGATATGCAAGAAAAACGTTTTTAATCTCACTTGGTTGGGATTTGCTTTTAAAATGTAATCGAAAATGGTTACGGTATTTGTAAACAACATTTGTAAACATATTAGTGACACCTAGAAAAAATTACCTTGATCCGAACAGCTGTTCGTTATTTCATAGATGATTATGTGATAAAAATTGGACGAAAACTTAACAAAAATCGCACAAAACTGCATTTTTGAACGTCAGTAATTGTATTTACAAAGTAGTGAGGCCATATATTAATGACTAAAAACACTCTCGCCAATCCAGTGAATACATTAAAATGACTTGGATCTTGATAGGTACTCTCGTTTTCCTGGAAAAGATAGCGTAAAATGCCATCTTGAGTGTTACAGACGGACAGCAGACAGACAGACAGACAGACGGACAGAAATAAAGAGATAAGACTCGTTTCTGCTTCTTTAATCTTCCAAATTTTAGTGTGTTCCCTCAATTTCTTTAGACTGATAACAGCCAGGCTTACGCACAGGCACCTGCCCATTAGTCAAATTTAGGCAAAGTAAGGCAAATTTTATCTTAAAAATGTTGTACTCTAATGTTGTATAGCTACTCTCTGTTTTAGTTTATTATTCTTGGGATAAATAAAAGTTTTTTATTTAGTTTTTCATTTCATAATGTATAAAACGTAAAAACAACCTAAAAATATATTATTATGTGCAATGTACAGACAAAACTAGAATCTTTGATATGGATTTTAGATAGATTGGACGTTATTCTTTAAACTCTAAGTATATACCAATAATGATTTTAAGGGACAGAAATATACTATCCATTCAGTTTTTCAGTTTTATAAAAGGTTTAATAAAATAGTAATTATGCGTAAAAATTTGGATTTTTACGCCACGCCACGCTTCATGATGTCTGTTCAGCAGCAGCACAACGGACTCAGAGAACAATAACTGTACAAAATTACAACCTCGTGCTCCTCAAAGAGTGTCATGTCTATCACTGAAGACACAAACCATCCCCACAATGTACCATTTGGTAAAATTCTCTCTCTAAAATTTAAACGAACCAATCAGAATTGACATCCTCATAGGGACCGCAGATATTCTCTTATATCCCCACAGTTGATCATGAGGTACAGTTCTCTCTCTAAATTCAAAAAGGACCAATCAGGCCTCGTATCCCCATAAGGACCAAAGCTTTACTCTCTTTTCGGAGAGAGAAAACCGGCATCAGCGCAGCTCTGGTGGCCGCAAAAGCGAACTAAGTGTAAGGATCATAAGGTGCCATGTGGGGATATTTTCGTTTTGCGCTGAAAGTGGGCAATTTACGCATTATTTTGAACGAATAATCCATTCCAGCCAAAAAAAAGACCTGGTCCTTATGGGGATATCCCCACAAGGACCAATAGCCCCACAAGTATACTTCAGGACGAGCGTATAGCCGCATAAGTGACCAGATAATAGAACTCCCCCTCTCACTCCCATATCACATTCTCTCTCTCTCTTTTCAATACCCCTCTACCTCCCCCATTTTCTATTTCACTCTCTCTCTCACTCACTCACAACCCCAAACATTCTCTATCCCTTTCTCTTTCATTACCCTCTTCATCATCCATTTTCTCTTTCATTCTCTCTTTCTCTTTCATTCTCTCATTCTATTACAATAACAAACCCCACCACTCAACTTTCAATCACATGTACCCCTTCAATCACACATACATGAAAAAAAAAAAAAAAAAATTTTCAATTTCATTTCAATTCTCCACAAAACCATCTCCTTCCATAACTACTAACTTCAACCTGGAGGCGAGTTAGCGTAGCGAACGAGCTAACCTGAAGGCAAGTGAGCGCAGCGAACGAGCTCCAACCTGAAGGTGAGTGAGCGTAGCGAACGAGCTCCAACCCAAAGGTTAGTGAGCGTAGCGAACGAACTTCAACCAGGACGTGATTGAGCGATGCGAACGAGATCATCTTGAAAATTAAACGTAACGGTACTTTCTTTCCATCGGTCTGTCTTAGGGGAAACCTATAACTTAGGCGATACGAAGTTCGCCGGGTCAGCTAGTATTTTATAAAGATTAGTTGACGTTGGGGTTGAAATGTCCACTCTTAAAGCTGTAATATATTATACCTATTTACTTAAAGCTCCTACTAAGTCTTGGTTATGGGCTCAATTAGTCATGATGTCCTATATTTCCTGTAACTGGGCCAGGACTAAAAAAATCGTTATGGCTTTGCTCATATGGACAGCTGAAATACCCCGTGCTATGATAATTAAATAAATAAGTATACGATTAACACTTTTCTCTTGAATGCTATATCCCTTCAGCTAATATTGCAATCATTTAGATAAATATAAAATAGTCAGATAAATAGTTCAGATAAATATTAATATAATTCATTCTGGTATTTTTTTTTCTTGATGGTATTATTTATGTTAATCTTGATTTGTTGGCTACTCATCATATAAATAAATTTATACACAATTTACAAAAATATGTGTAGGTATATTTCGAGTTAACTTCTAAACCCAGAACATAGGCTGACGATGGGTTTAGAAGTAAACTCTAAATATACCTACACTTTTTTGAAAATTGTGTATAAATTTATTTATATGATAAGTAGCCAACAAATCAAGATTAAATAAATATTAATACTAGGTGAAACCCGTCGAAATCGACGGTTACTTTCAAGGCTTACGCTAATTACCTAATCTAACTGCGCTAAATTGAGTGAAATTATACATGTTTTGAGCATTTAGCACTGTTTAAAGATTAATAAGTGTAAAAACAATAATGATATTAATCGCGTTAGTTACCACATATGGTTGATCATTTAATGAATAAAATATTTTCCATACTGTACGTCATAAGGATCTGCATTATCAAGATGTGTAATTAGAACTATACATCTTAAACACTTACGTATAATCAAGTTTTGTCGTAAATAAAATCTTTGTAAGTATATAAAGTTTATGCCATGACAATTTTAACAGATGTCTGAGAAATATTTTTTTTCAGCAAACTAACACTTTATTGTTTAAGATATAAGTGGTTTAGGTGTTGATACTTCTTTTCTTGATGATCGAATATGTGTATGTCTGCATATCAAAATTTTGATTATAAATGAAAATGTCAACTGGTGTAGTAGGTCTCTAGAAAACTGTCCAATAAGCTGTTGCGATATGAACGAACGGACAACTAAGAACGTTTAAAAGGAATATGACCTTTCTGTCATGACAGTAACCGCTTGAATAGTATTTACACATTGGTTCATTTTTAGAGCCAAAATGCCGTGTTATTTTCAATAATGTTACCAACCCAGGGGTCCACGGTCCGTATTATAGGCCACTGCAAATAATTTGTCAAGACAGGTACCATTTTAGGCAAAGTTTCTGTGTTTGGATGTTATTAGAAACGGTAAGAGCACAATAAAATTCTTCTGAAGATGAATTTTCTTTTGGAGAAATATAAGCCGAATTATAATTGCGATCACAATGCGAGTTTAAGCATTTTGTAACTATATTATATGGGTAAGTTACATAGATTTTTTAGGCTGCTGCTCAGTGCACTTTAAGAATATATATTTTAGAGATAAATTAAATTGTTTTTGTTGCTGAGTAGCGCTAGTAAACATGCACAACCCTTTTCGTTAGTCTAATAACATTCAAAGGCTCTCTAAGAGTTCAAGTTCTTATTTGTATACATATCTATATTATGTTTTCACTAAGCTGAATGAATACATCGAAGTAACCTATCTGAAAAGTCTGCAGTATATTGCAGTTTTCCAGCTTAATGACTTTCTAAATCATTCACATATTTCTACATAAATATTGTAAAATGTTTTATCCAGTTGCTGTAAACCACTATTATTTTAGCAAAATATGGACCGGCTCAAATGGGCACCCTGCCTTTCTGCACTTGTATTATTTTGTATTGTATTACACAATCGAAAGGTTTTCCAATGATTGAAAGCATGTATGACAATAATCTCATGAACCTATATGATGATCTGTCTAGAATAATATGATAAAATACAAAGAAAAGTTGTAAAAAAAAGGCAGACACCAACCCGTAAAATAGGTATGAGATAGTTCAATAAGAAATAATTGATAGAGTTATTGTGATAAAAGGATTTTCCACTGATTTTGTAATGAAACTTTATATTGCAACACATGATACAAAAGAAAATCAATTTTAAAATCACAAAATAACATTGCGAATACTTCTTTTGACCAATTCAGTAACTCCCAATAAATGTGTGTTGTTTGAAATACATTTTTAAAATTAACAGCTGTTTTATTAAAAAGTATTATCCACATGACCAAAATGTAAACAACTCTGTGGTGGGATCTTTAAAGGCTTCTGGGGCAGAGCCCTAAGCAAATTTACTTCGTTTTTCTTTTGATAACTCATCTACAGACCAAGACCTTTCTTTTGACACCTCTACCAAGTTTCTACGCCCAGCCGTTCTCTCAAATTAGTGGTGACAAAGTTTCTATTAAATATTTTTTATTCCCCCATGTTAATCTTATGGGAGAAAACCCAACTTTGATGGAAGATACTGTCCAAACTAATAAAGATATCAAAAAACGAAAAACACTTTGCAAAACTACAGATCAGGGCAATTTTATTGACACTTTAATCATCAAAATCGGTCCAAAAATGAGGGAGGAGTTCTGTTCACAAAAATCGGCTTAGCGTATTATATATATAGATAGTTGTGTTTTTAATTTTAAATGTATGACGACTCGTAGAAGAGGATGAACCTGATGATGTGGCAGTTATCGCGAAACATGTAGTTCTATCAGACGAATAAGGATATTGTAAGGTAAAATAATTCTATTTATATAAATCAATATCCAGAAGTAGGACAGTGAATTCTGATCAAATAGTCGGTTAGATATCATGTTTTGAAATGTTCAATTGTTACTTTTGTTACACTCCTTCGGTGGATTTTCTTTCGGTGGCAAATTTCTTTTTAGGTCAATTTATAAAGAATGATTTAACAACTAATTCTCAAACAGCCAAAATTTATATCGCTAATAGCCGTTAAAGTAAGATAATTAATCTTATTTTAAATGCTGACTCCTCATCAAATTATAAATTTATTGTTGTGAATTCATCATTATTTGCATCCAAACGTGAAACCATAGTAAACAGGTCAGTTAAATATTACGTTTTGGTTTTGAATTTTATCGAAACACTAGGGAAAATTGGTATTATAATTTGAAACGAGAGACCCTACAATTAGCACAGACTTATATTACAAAAGACACATTTTTTTGGCTACAGACCGTTTGTGCTTTTAATGTTAAAATCCAAAAAATAAAATCTTTTCATGCAAACAAGATGCCTAATGCTGTACTGTACAATACATTCACAATACTATTCCAAGTATAACTCTAACTACCACTCCAGCTCCAAGTAAACTTCCCGATTGTCATACCATTAGTAAATGGGTCATTTGGAAATAACATTTCAGCGAGTCAAAGCAACCGATTACTAAGCAAAACACCCTCGATGATATTTTCTTCGTATCGTAAATTGAAAAAATAATCTAATAAAATGCTATAAATAATTATTTTTTTATATGACAAAATTCAAAATCATTCTAAATCCAACCTATTATCGTAAAACTATCACCTAAGACATACAATTTATATTTACAAACATACCTAATTGAGAGTAACAAGTGTTTTTGATATTAATTTTATAACTTCTCTAAATTGGATGAACGCTAATGTCTGAACTATACAACGCATTATTAAGAAGTGTTTTGTGACTCTTTTCCTATTAAAAATTTTGAAAAGCCCAGTGGTTTTCTTTAAAGGAGTCAAAAGTCAATTTGGAGCTCGTCCCTTTTATCCACTTAAGCCTTACTGCCTCTTAGCCTTATTGCCCTGTCGGTTTTCAAAACTTAAATAATAATGTTATCGTTCAGAGTTCGGGCATTTCTAAAGCCATGTAGCTATTTAAAAAATAGTTTTCGGTTTCAACACTTTATTTGTTCAAAACTGAACATAATGCAATTTTAAGTGTTTGTAAAATGGAGTTGTTTGTTTTTAATGGTATGTAAAATGGTACTCCTAAATGGCAAACGCTTTACATGAATATACAACGAATATATACTTTATAGAAATAAAAAGCACCACATCGTTTTACATTCTTTTGTTTTTTTCTTTGTGCTGATTCCCTTTGTTGAATATAATTTGACCTTATACAGGATTTTTTTTAGGTTTTTTGTTAGAAACGGTCCAATCACTGGTTTTGCTCTTAGACTATTAGTTGACCAACTATAAAGCTGTGTATGTATTTAATTTTTTTATATTTTATTTTATCACTATTGTCCAACCGTTTGTACCTACAACTAAATGTTGTATAATGTTCGGGACATCTAATAATAAACAACTAGTTGAAATACTCACACTATTTAATAGCACTAAATAGTAAACGCTTCTTGTACAAATATTTCAGAATTTTTTGGACCCGGCCTTATTTTTTAGTGTTTTCTACAAATGTTTCCCGACTTAAAGCTGTTACCAGTAAACATTTCATGCATGTATTTATTTGATCTGACTTTAGGAAGGTTTACTTTACCACTGTGACAACATGATGTGTATACTATTCTTCATGGTTTTTGTTTACTTCCAAAATAAGTTACTTAGCACAACTGGTAAAAATTATTCATCTCCCCAAATGATTGTGTACCTGTATTCCTTACTGTGAGATCAGGCCTCTCCCCTACTCTTCTCATACGTATAAGATCTCCTATGAATTGTCTCCTCCTCATGTTTTCAATATTTCTCCTTTAAACTCAAGAAATTGTTTGTTCTTACAACAAAACTGATTGACTGTTTAGATTTGTCTATAACCTCCTAAATATTACAAACATCAATATTTACTCCCAAAAAGCTGGTGAGTTTTTTGTTTTTAAATTTGCTTTCAATGTAATTCTTATGGGGAAAATCCGAACTTTGAGAGCGTCTCGTGCCCTTAAGGGTAAGAGCTTTTAAATTATAAAACCTTTATGAAAAACTACGAATTGAGACAAATTATTTGACACCTCAAACGTTTCAATCGGTCCAGAAATAACGGAGATTTGTTCACAAAAAACAGCCCTCGCGTATTAATATAAGAGATATGATTATATCTAAAACATCTAGTTATAAAATATCCATATATTTATCCGTCAACTCTTTTAACTTTTTGGTACTTAATAATAAGCTATGTTTCCAATTACCAGTAAAGTATGAAATATTTTCATCCCACAACGTCGAATTAGCGTCTTTTCGGTCATCCTTGCCATAAATGAGACAGTTCTAACATCATTAAAGCCCAAACTGCCTCGTCGTTAGCACAGGCTTTGAAAGAACAATGAATAAGTGACATCATATTAAGAGGCTAAGTTTTAAACGGGAAAAAATATTTACTTGAATTAATACAGGTATTAGGTAAGCTCCATGGCTTAGGTATCCTTAGTATAAAATAATCTGTATCCATTTGAACTGCATTCCAAATTTTAAATTATTTGTATTGACTTGGTTTATATCGCATAGGCTACGTCATTTTCTCTGAAGATTATTTATTAAGTTCAAACTGTAGTACGTACCGTCTATTATACGGCTTGGCATTAATACAAAATCTTTTGAAACAATTTTGTGCGATGAGGTAAAAAAACGTATTCTCCTTACAAACGGCAAAATAACGTATTTACCACCTTTATAGAAGTTCGTGGTTAGTTTCAGGATATTGGGAATCTTTGGTGTATCACTTAATCTTTACCACAGCTATTTCTTTATCAAAGTCAATTTTAGCGAATTTCGCATATACAGAAAATGTCTTTATCGTAAGTATTATGTTTAAGACCAAACCTGGGACCGATTTTCTACTGTTTTTATGTTCCCAGAGGCTTATTTAAGGGTTGTTTTGATGACATTGATAATACACCTCAATGGTAATGGTTAGGGAGAAAATAAAAAAAAACTTTAATTTGAAATTCTCATGTTACTATTGAGGATAAGTAAACTGTTGCAGCGTGCTAGTATATGTATGTATATACGGGGTGTTTCAAAATGACTCACCCGGTTTCAACGCTTTATAACTTTTATACTATTAAACTTGCCGCTATAAAATACGCATCAAACGAAAAAGCAACTCAAAGAGTTTATACCTACCGAAGACACATTATTTAATCAAATCGATCCAGCAGAACTGTAGATTTAATTGTACAAAGTTAAAAAGTAATCTCCAACTTTTTTAACACTAGAAATTTGGAGGTTACTTGACGTTTTTGCAAATAGCTTTTAAATGGTGAGGAAATCGACCAAAGTGGAAGGTAATATTCCGAAAGAGAATAAAATTTCCTACAATCTACGATTAAGCATTTTTTGAAAATACTCAAGAAAGGTACCAAAAATTGCTTAAAATTAAAAAAAAAATTGAAAATCCCTGTCATCAATGTAGACAATAGATATAGCAAACATTAAATTTTACACTTTTTTATTTTAAGGCAAATTTAGGCTACATTTATTAAGTATTTTAAAGAAATGCATAATTGTAGATTGTAGGAAATTTTATTCTCTTTCGAAATATTACCTTCCACTTTGGTCGATTTCCTCACCATTTAAAAGTTATTTGCAAAAACGTCAAGTAACCTCCAAATTTTTAGTGTTAAAAAAGTTGGAGATTACTTTTTAACTTTGTACAATTAAATCTACAGTTCTGCTGGATAGATTTTATTAAATAATGTGTCTTTGGTAGGCATAAACTCTTTGAGCTGCTTTTTCGTTTGATGCGTATTTTATAGCGGTAAGTTTAATAGTATAAAAGTTATAAAGCGTTAAAACCGGGTGAGTCATTTTGAAACACCCGGTATTTAATCAAATTTGGAAAATTCATTTATTTTATTTTTTACTAAACTATAAACATTTAACTAAAAACCCCTTTTTACTATGGTTTTACCCGCTAGGGGCTCAATCTAACATAATATTACTTGATGTTGCTGTAATGTTGTTGTTGTTAAATTTGTCATGTAAAATAAAATAAATGATCTTAGTAAAAAATAGTAAGGCAAGTTGAAATTAGCTTAGTCTGCAGATTTGCTGTGGAGGTAAATTAATAAATTCACTTGAGTAAAATATATTTTTATTCTGCCATATAAAATCTTAAATTCCATTCCCTGAATTCAATAACACGGTATAATTTGCATGCTACAATATACAACTGAAATTTCAAATTATATCTTGGTTCTAACATAACCAAACCCATTTAAATCTAAAATATTCTAATTAGGATCAGGATTTGTAGTTCATAGTGATAATGGATTAATGGGAAATGTTTGAGTAAGATTATTGTTCGTAAATAGGCCAAACAAAAATTCATCTTTTACCCGATACATAAAAAAGTGACAAACGCAGAAAACACACCTACGCCATTTTGAGAAGGGTTGACAACAAATATGTTTCCGAATATTCATTTATATTTATCTTCACGATCCACAATCATTTTCAACCTCTGTTCTCGTAAGTGTTACAAGTTCTCAATTGTTTTTAAATTCAAGACAAAAAAGTTAAATGATGTATGAGTAAGAGCTATACAACATACTATTTGTATCCTTTATTCTTTTTCATTTTACTGTCGGTTTAATAGTCATATTACTCCATCGCTTCAAAATTATATTTATCTCACAAAACACTGTGAGACTTCCTGGTAATAATCCTAGTCAACGTCGACTTAATCCATTCACTTCTTGCCTTAGAGGTTTCATTTCTATTTCAAAGCCTAAAGACCTTGATGTAAAATTATCCTCGGAGAAAATTACCTCACTCCTCTTAAATAGTTGCCACTTTTAAATTGCCCTTTAAACTTGTAATGATATAGGTGAACAATATAATTATTAAAATAAACGTACAAGTACTTAAATTATTACTTGTTATAAGTAGTCATTATTATTGTAATACAATAAGTACTATATTAAAAATAACTAAGTTAATATTATTTGCATACGTTATACAGTTTGTTTATAAATGCTTTAAAATATACAAAGCTGTGGAGGATTAATTTAACTTTAACAATTGTTAATCAATGATTTACATAAAAATAAAACAACAAATAATTCTACATTAGTATATTTGTAAGGGGAGCGAGCTGGTGTAGTGGTTAGAGCGCGGGGCTTCAGTGCCTGGGGTCCCGGGTTCAAATCCCGCCAAATCACAAATGGATTTTATCTAAGTGATAAAGCCGCAACCCCTAGGTCTAGCCTGAAGTAATGTGAAAAACAATCTAAGGCTCGTGCCTAGAGTCCTAGGACAAAAAAGTATATTTGTAAACAGTATATTCACTCATAGCAATTGATTACAACGAAAAATGCATTGTCACATTAAAGAGTTTTCAAGAAACAATATAAACCAATTTAAATGTAAGAGAAATTGTGTTTGAAAGGTTTGCAAACAAATTTCCAGACGTCTTAAGTCAAGTCCATTGTCTCCTGTTTTGTCTTTTCAGATAATAAACTCAACATCCAGCAGACTGGTTGGATGCTTGATATGTTTATAATTTATATTGCATTGTATTTCACAAATCATTATAATGTTACAATAGTTTGGTTAAGATTAATCTCACCGTTAACTTTTATATTCTGAGAAAATATTAGTTAAAATAATTCTAAATTTCATGAATTGTTTTAAATTTATGAATATTAGTTTTCGATCAACATTGTAATCGTAAATCAAGCTTACAATTCTTATCTTACTATACTGTATCTTGCTTATTACTGTATCTTGATTATTATCTCGATTTTAACTAGTTCCTTGATATTTTTATTATAATTAAAAAATTGTATAACAATCGTGATTTTCTCATGAGAAGACTGCATGGAAAATTGTGTTTTGACATATCCCTTAATATTTTTTTTATCAAAATAGCAAACCAGAAAATTTACGTCTACCTCTAAATATCTTTTCCATCCTGGTTGGACAGAAATAAAAAACCATCTAACGTTTTATGTGTGCTAATTTTTAGCTTGAAAATAAACTCATATTATAAATTTTAACATATTATTCTATACACATTTTTAATTTTGGAAAATAGTTTTTAAAGGTTCTTGCGGAACATCATTGTTCTTAACCATTTAGCACTTTTTACAAGGTATAATCTTGGTTGCCTTCATGCTGTGTACAGGCAAATTTTAAAGTGATAGTGAAGGGGGAGGGAAGTAGCGCTGAGGTGCGTCCTAGAACATCGCTTTTATCTCGTGAACTAGACACGATAGAAACATGTTTTAAACGGCATTGTATTACAAACCACATCTGCTTTAAATATTTTGCAATGAAAAATCCCATATCAATGATAATTAACTTATCACTGGCTTGGTTAATTTCTTTCTAAAAATAATGCTTAGATGTATGTACTGAGTAAGGATAACATAAAAATAACAAAATACTTATTAAACGAGGTTTTATTGGTTTAAAATATATTTCCTTACATTTGCAAAAACATTCCGTAAAAGCCGAGCTTAAAAACAGACTTTTGGTCAGTTGACTTCTATAGAAATACAAGCTGAAGTATTTACTTAGGACGTGAGTGGTGTGAGGTAAACTTTGTATTTCCATGAGACCTTCCTGGTGTATTTTCCTGTCAGATACCGATTTAACTGTTTTCGAGGCTTTACTCACTGATAGCCGAAACAGTATATCATTAAGTCGTATTGAATTACTACAAAAAAAAATAGTAATTTGGCAAATTTTTGATGAATTCATGATATTACAATACACGTGTTTTACGTTATAGCTTTAATTTCATTATTTATCACCGTTGCATGATTCATTACCTCATTAATCATGTTACTTAATGAATACGTTATACAATTCCATGTTTACGTCATTAAAAGCTTGAAGTGAATAGATATCAATATCGTTAATCGATCAATTTAGCTTTACCTGTCTTGAATCTGTCTTGAGAAATCTTTGAATACGTATTATTAGAGTCGTTAGACCAATTTTGTACGGATGATAGTTATGAGTTTCATAATTTGTTCCATATATTCTATCCGTAAATTCCTTTTACTTTATTTTTGTTTAGATGTTTTCTTAACATATTGTTTAGCTTTCCAATTAATATTTATAAAAAAATAATATAAGTTTATTCTAATTATGCCCTGGGTTTAATTATCATTAGGGTTTATAATGATAATTTAGACGACTTGTAATAAGTACGTATAGATTTTTCTAAATATAAAATATATATAAAATTATGTTTCCTTGTTTGAAATACCGTTTGCAGACTGGTCGTTTGGCTGCTCTGATCATTTTTTGTTTGAACAAATTATTGTTTTCATTAGTTAGCATATGTTAAGTAAAAAAGTTTGATGTTTAAGTTAAATTTTTTTGCATGGTTCCCTTTTGTGGTTTTATATTTCGGATTGATTTATTTAATAATCTTGTTTTGTTTTAAGTACTACTTTAGGAAAACTCATATTTCAGTAGAACATCGTGAATTTATCTTTATTACTAATCGTAAAAAAAATTTAATAACATAAACTTACCATAAAAATATAATTTAAATAAATTATTTGTTTGGTTTTTAAACATAAAAATCGTTTAAAATTATGGCATTCAATACCCTTTCTGTAAAATATTCGTTCAATCAAAAGCCCGGCGATTTTCTCTCGAGGAATCAAAAGATTTAAGTTTGGGGCAACGTCCCCATTTAATCCACTTAGGCCTTAGTGTCCTCATGAACGCACGTCTCTTAGCTTTTTTGTCCTTTCGTTATTTCCAAGCTTGAATTTTATAACAAAAACTTAACTTGATAATATCTAAAGCCACGCCGTCACCTTAAAACAAATACTAAATAATGAATGAAAATACCGTTGGCCTATTTGCTTGCTTTTTTCTTGTACATAAAATTTATAGAACAACTAAGGTAAACTAATTGTCACAAACTAAAACAATGTGGGGGTTACTTAATAATAAATAAAATATACAGAAATTTATACGTATGTTTTTTGTTTATTTAGAAAAATACATCAACAGGAAAACAAATAACAAAAATAATAACAGCTGGAAAATATTCATAAGATTTTGCTCGAACATTCGATTAAGTTAATAATTATTAGAGTATTTTTATAGACTACATTTATAACAAGCCCTAAACACGTGTAGCATGAGAACGAATCATGAGCCGTTATCTTAAATTGAAATATTAATTAGCCGAATCAATTTAAAACCATACTCCATTAACATTCACTGTGAAAACCAAAGAAATAAACTAAATTTTGTAACAACATACACATATGGATATCCGTACTGAACATGACACTGAAAATGTATTATATTTAATCAGAAATTGATATTTTAATAAAGTTGTAGCTGATCTATACCATAGACTAACCAACACAAGTAGACTTCTCATCCCATTGTAAATTTTGAAGCACGTTTTTCGTGTCTAGTTCATGTACGTGACACAACGGCGCTAGTGTCGATGAAACTTTGTTTCCATTATTATAGGGTTAATTTCTTGATTCGTGCTTTACTGTTTGGTTATATAACTAGGGTACAAGTTATTGTTTATGATTAGATCGTATTATTTGGTTAAACGAGGTTTTAAATGGCTGTAATAACGGGAAACAAATTGTAAACAAAACACGACCTCTACATAAACCGTACATGAACTAACAATAAAATTGTCTTCAGCTGTTCCATAATGATGAGAAATATACTAAGGGAGTATGTTTTTTTTATCTATGTCTATACTGTATAGGATACTCTAAATTCTAACTGTATCATGTCCTATAAAGCCCACCGATCAACATCGGACCTCTACAAATCAATCGACTAAAGTGTTTCTCTTCACTTTTTCTTCTTTTGTTTCCCTCTGTGTCTGAGTGTGTTACAAACTAGACCGTTATTTTATTATTTTACACATTTAGGGGACAGCAGATTTTCCAGATTAGGGCTCAACTCGGGTTAAGTTCAACTTAGATATTGTTGAACTATAATGCAGGTAACAAGATTAATTTGACATTGTTACTGCAAATATAGCTAGATTTTCTCCTGGATCGTTAATTAAACATTACAATATTAAACCCAACTTTATGAGTTCCACATAATGGTAGAAATAAGAGGAAAAAATAAGAACCAAATATATTTTTAAATATATCTCATAAAGAGCCAGAAGGAAGCTATGCCTCTGGCTGCACAATAAATTATAACCTTTAAAAAGTCTCCAGTTAATACCAGCAACCAAACTATGTTAACTAGATAGAATTCTTTAATTAGAGTTAGAGAATTTATATCATTTTTGCCTTTTAATGCTCCAAACAGTGATTTTTTATAAACTTAGCTCATAACTGGCATCTTCTTCTAAATTTTCTTAAAAATAGTATAAGTTTATCTACGAACTGGTTGAGTTATGGAACTAAAACAACTATAACCTACAATTTCTTCAAAATAGAGCAAGTCTGGACCATTCGAGTATTTTTGTTTACTCTACAATAACAAGAGAAGTCTCTTATGGCCTAACCCTAACCTAGTGAAAAGCACGCCCACTTGGCAACCAAACCATCTGTTGTGAAGTGTTAAATCTGTCAAAATCAAAGTGTTGTTATAAAATGCAATACAAAAACTGCTAAGTATTAAAGCAGTATTTTTGTGTTACGTTACTAAAATTCCAAAATGCCTAGTGGTTTTCTTTCCTAACAAAACAAAAATTTACTTAAAATTACCGTAAAAATATAATTAAGATCCTTGGAACCGTAAACCCTGATGATTACGTAACACGCCATTACTATTTACAATACCATTAATACCAAGGACCTCATTTATAGCAGTCAAAAAGTTCCCGGAATAAATTTCTGTAGACATTTCGGGGGATCGCCAGCGGGAAATTAGCCTTGCAGTAGTTAGTACGACTCCTGAGGAGGGCATTTCGGTAGTGGAGGTATAGCTGACGATCCGTAGACTAGCATTGGAAAGCGCTTTTCATGCACCTGCAAGTTTACTGTGGGTCGTGCTGCATTGAAAAATTGCCATTTCACGAACATTAGGTTCTGTGTTTTACTCAAAAAACATCTAGGGAGACTCTTGAGTTGTTAATTCAAGCTAATGGAGAAGAGGGGGAGGAAAAGTCAAGGAATATCATTTTTCAATGCAGGTTCACGACCCACAGTAACCGACAATGTAGACTTGCAAGTGCATGAAAAGCACTTTCTAATGCTAGACTACGGCTCGATACCTCCACTACCGTAATATCCTCCTCAGTAGTCGTGCCAACTACTGTTAGGCGATTGTGCTAAATGTCTACAGAAATTCATCCCAGGAAATTTTATTTTAAATTTATGAACCCAATTACCGACAATGTTGGTAATATTAGTCACGTTTCAATCCCTTGATGTGAGATAGGTGTCTTAAACATCTACTCTTGCTTTGAATAAGGCAGATCTGAAATAATTAAAGCCTAAATATCCTTAGCCGATGCGATGGCATAAATATTAAAATCTATAACTAATAGGTGCTTAGAAACATATTGCTTAATCACTATCCATTCAAAATATAAAGGTTGAATGAAAACAAATGTTTTTTTACTGCTAACAGTATTCTTTATAAAATAATTAACCATCCCTATAGATTGAATTCCAAATTCAAATATATGTTATTTACGACTTTTTTAATAAATGAATAAAAAATGTATTATATTATTTGATTTTATTCACTACTACTTTGTACACGAGTAAAGCTATTTATCGGTAAATAAGTGTATTGATATTATGTCTTCTACCCAATGAATAGTAAAGTGAAGCTGACAGAAATGTTATCTTCGAATCATCTATGTAATATCAATAAGTAAATTTTGTATATTTTAATAAAAAATAAAACTGTAGTTTTTTACGTTTAAAACTCCATTGATCCTTGTGATATTCAACTTATGGATAATACTCGAAAACAAATTTTTTTCAAATACTTAAACATCAGTTTTTGCCTGATTAATTTTTGTAACTATTTGAAATGTTTGGCTAAATAAAACTGATTAGTTGTATTATAAACACTCTTTTATTTTACAACATAGATGTAATATGAACCTAATAATATTATAAAAATAAAATTATGTTTGTAGGAATCATGATATGTTTAAAAAAATACCTTGTTATTAAATAGCGAATTTAAAGTACTGACTATTGATATGAGTTCCATTTTCAAACAAGTTCAGTGTATTTTAGAACAAAATTTCCCAGTAGCTACACTGAGGACACAATACCCAATACTTAATTATACTTCTTTATTAGTTTTACATTTTTGTGCTACAGGAACTTCAATAAATCTAAGTGTGAACCTTTCTTTTACAAAACCATCTTGATACAGTGTTTAAAGTGAATGGATTGTCTTTACTAGTATTCACGTATTTTTCATTAAATGTTTCTTAGGGATGCTAAGGATTTTATCGTTTAACTGCATGGGGTATTTTGCTACCTAAAAGGATTAAGAATATCCTAAAAATAGAATTTTGTTTTCAAATACTTATCCACATTGTAGGTTTACAATAGTTTACTGGGATACCCTTATATGACAGAATCCAATACTAAGCATTTTAAACCACTCCTAAACATAATCTATCCAAAATATTATGTATCTCAATTCTAATTTATTCAATACCTAATTCGTGTATTAATTTGTATTGCAATTTATTTCCTATTTAAGTTAGGTTATCCCAGGAAGATAAATGACTCTTTTTACCATCCTCGCAATATCTCGCCTAAAGAGAAGGTAATTTGTGAAATTTTTAGTTCAAAGGTTTCATTTTCGTTTCAGAGCCGCAAGACTTTAATATAAAATCAGCTCTCTTACTCTTGAAGATTACCTAACACTTTATAAATTTTAGCACATCTTTAACATTAAATAAAAAAAAACATTTAGCTTTTAAAACATCAAAAATATTGTAAAAAATATACATTTTACTCATGCTCATCAATAAATAATTTTCAATTTAATCCAGGCAAGATTTCACTAGAAAATATTTGGCATGTACATCCTTATATGCAGTATACTTGGTATGCTTTTTTAATAGGCTTCCATGTAAAAACGTTTCAATATACAAAATAAATGTCAACCCTTTAGATTCCATATCAATGGAATTATACCAAACAGTTTTGTAGCAGTTATGTATTTGTAAATGAAAATAAAAATCACTATGGAAGGTTTATCATCAAATTTAATAAGGTCTTGGTCACGATGATTGTCTTTTGTTTTCTCTTTAAGAATACTAAGCTTGCCATTACGTCAATTTTAATGCAAGTGTAAAAATGAATACTGATTTGCTTTTCTTATGTTTTGAGGGGGTCCTTAGTTCATTGGACAGTACAAACATAAATGAGGATAGTCTATGCTCAAATTGAAAGGGTATAAGAAGAAGCATTTGCTTCTACTAAAAGAGAAAAGTAAATATTTGTTTCCTATCTGTTTTCTTTCAAAACTAATTTTTCTTACTTTCGAGCAAATTTATATGTAGGCCTATCATTAAATGGAATAACACCAAAAAGTGCATAACATTTATTTGAACGACTGTACGAACAACTAAAAGAACAATACCTTCGGTATTAGTATGCTCTTTTAACATTTAATTACGTTATATACGAATAATAAACTTTGATACTTCTTATAAACTATAATCTATTCTTTGGGAGCATCCATTGTCAATGGTAAAATCTCAATAAATTCAACTAAACAAAAAGGCATGAAGAGAGTAATAATTGTGCGTGTAATACTTCCTATCTTTCAAGTTAAATTCTTCTTAGACTCTCAACTGTTAAAATCTCTTGTCAAACCCATGATATGGAAACTTTCTCACCGATCCAAAGTTTATTAACTTGGAAACTTTGTTCAGTCTTAAACTTGTTTTGTTCCGGAAGTTCATTAACACCTATATTTTTGACGGGTTGTATGTGAATATTTTTCTTAAACAGTTGGGTATCTTTAAACATAACGTGTCTGTGATTTTTCGTCTAATTTTTAATACAGCATTACACATTATCTTCTGTTAAAGTTATTCTTGCTATGTTCTACTTCTGTAAATCGATAAATTTAATTTGTATGATCTTTAGAGCTTTCATGATATAAAATAATCTTCACTAGATTTTTAACAGGTAAAAAGTAAGAAATATTGTGAAAGATATAATTAATATGAAAAACCATGAAATATGAATAAAAAATGTATAGCATGAAATGTAATGAGATGTTGAATATTCTATAAACAATATCTAACATGAACAATACATAAAATATTGTCCAAAATGTATACAATATTTAAATATACAGTATGACTAATAGTTTTAATAGCTTTTTCACGCTATTAATTACACCTAATACTGAAAATATATTAATAATTTTTTCCTACAAATTCATATGATCAAAACTGTATCTGTATATAAAAAACAAAGTAGAACGCAATACAACTCACTTTATCCGTAGTGTAGTCTAGACTGCTGGGTAATTAAAAATAGTTCAAAATAATAAAAATTAACTTAGTAGGCCTATTTACGTTCTAAAGTGTTGATTGTTTTTTAACTTCGAATCATCAAATAGTATTCTTAAGTAAAACTATAAGAATTCAATTGTGAACATATAATTTGTCCTAGTCAATCATACTTGATGTAAAACAAAAAATCGCAAAAAATTTAATGCAGTAACTTATAGTGTAATAAATAGTTCGCCAAGTATATAATCCTTGACTAACACATATCTTTATACAACGATCTCTTGAGCTCCAACTTTTGAAAGTCCGTACAGTAAAGGCCATGTCACACCGACATCCTCCGCTCCCGCCGCGGGAGTACCGCGCGCGGACGTTTTTCCTCGAGCCACGTCACACCAAAAGTTCGCGTCCGCGGCGGGAGTTTTGAGATGAGTTCATTACAATTCGTTTTACATAAGAAACTCATCTTACCTGTTTAGTATGCCATGTACATTTGTAGGTTTTAAGTTAAGTGTTTAAGAATCAATTGAATGTTTATTAATTTGTTAGTGTAGGGCTACTTTAAAAAGTGAATAACTATTGTTTTAAATTTAATTAATTTAGACCTTGTGTTCGAAGCATTTTAAATATGGTTGTGTATAAATTATCCACTTTCAGCTTTTGAACGTTATTTTTCGCTACACTACAAAGACTATTTACTTTTTAAATAAAAACATATGACCATTTTAACGCTAATGTATTTTTTTGCTAAGCCTTCTATTGAAAGTTCAAGTTTACATTGATTGTAAAGTTTTGGTTGTTGCAAATCGAAAAAGTTGATGAAACAATAAAAAAAAATGTTTACGTCGGCAATATAAAAATGTTTATGGGGGACATTAATTTTCCACCGTAAACATTATTTTTGCATGCCAAACAAAAATGATTTTTTTTCTGGTGATAAACATAATTACGAAGATAATACAAAACAACATAGACTACATCATCAAACAAAAGAAACATGTTAAATTTAATTTAAATCTGTATTAAACTATATTACTTTTAAACTTTAAATAGCTTGGGCATTCGAAATGCCCCTTTGCGCATGCGCTAGACAAAACTCCCGCCGCGGTAGTCTCAAAAACTCGCTCAGCAGGCGGACGTGGCGGACACTACCGCACGCCCGCGGGCGCGCGGTAGTGCGGTGTGACTTGGCACATTTGATAACATGGTGAGCGATTTTTCAATATTCGCTCCCGCCGCGGGAGCGAGCTCGGTGTGACTTGGCCTTAAGCCTGCCATCTGTCAAGTGCAAACCTAAATGAAGGATACAAGTATTGGCATAAATACACACACACACAATGGATCATAAAACCACCATTGCGACGTGATATGGTGGAAGTAATAGTCAAATACGAATTGATTAATAGGAATATAACGGATTTGAGGGATGTATTTTTTAACAGAAGGTATAGAGAAATCGGACTAAAGCGGTATAGTGCTATGGAGTTCAGACGTATTAGATGATGGTAATATAGAATATAGTTAAGGTCACATACGAAATTACTCTCCAAATAGTAAACCTGCGACCTAAAGTATATACTATTCGGAGAGCAATGTGAGCCAGATGTCAACAAGCAAGTTAATATTGAGTTTGACTCTAAACCGTGGGAAGCTAATATCTTGGAACTGACCGATTCAATATTATGAGAGCGCTCCTAGAAGTTACCAAGAATGTTATCAAAGTAGATACTATAGCTACGTCTACTGCATATAAATAACGGTTCATGTATTTATTTAGCTGTTTACTCTTGTATTTGAAAATACATAAACTGATAATGTTGTGTAACATTATGGTGGTTATTATTACTTCCTGAAATATATATGTGAGATAATTGATGAATAAAAACAGCCGTTTGCCTTTTTAACATTTTTTTTAGTCAATATATAATTAACCTACGAAAAGTTTTGTTCCAAAATCGACCTCAAAACGAAAAAGTTAATAGGTCTTACCATTAGTACTACGGTAATAGCTTATTCCCTATATGGAAATTCGCTAAAATAAAGGAAAATTAAATGCTCCTATAAAATATGAGAGAAAAGTATAGAACTCAGATACTATTGATTGGGAAATACACAAAATGACACCCTACTTGCAGCAATAACTTGGAAAATTCAGTATAGGTACAAGTAACAGGATCCAACGTATGATATACTATAAAAGAATGTATCTCACAAATCAATGATAATCTAATGTGTTTTACCACCTTTCTAACCAATTTATTTTCACTACAGAAACTAGGATATATAGGAGGGATTACAAACCTGCAGCAATTGAGCTATCAAGGTTGTGTGGTAGGCGTTTTGGAAATAGGGGTGAGAGTACTTTGGTTTGATCCCTGACAAATTCACAAAAATATATATGAGTGATATAATATAATATGAGTGATGAAATATATTAAAACGTGAATACATCAGGGTTTTAGAATTCTACTATCGTAGACAGACAAAGATATTTTTAATAGTATAAATTTCTTAGTATAAACATTCATATTCAACAAACGGATTGGAAAATAATAAAAAAAGGAAAGATTACATGTTTATAGTTAACAAAGGAGCCCAACCGCCTGCCATTACTCTTGCAGAATATGATGGATGAATGGTGGAAAACGTGTCATGTAACTACAGTAACCATATTATTTATTTCTGACAATGTATAACACTTTTACTAGAGAGTTTCAGTAATTTAAC
The DNA here is from genome assembly GCF_028750875.1 of Macrosteles quadrilineatus. Classification (NCBI taxonomy): domain Eukaryota; kingdom Metazoa; phylum Arthropoda; class Insecta; order Hemiptera; family Cicadellidae; genus Macrosteles; species Macrosteles quadrilineatus. Next base: position 785,190 of record NW_026542616.1, on the reverse strand, counting down.
CAAGGATAATTTATAAAGTTTCCCTTCGTCACATAAACATACTGATAAACTTACTCAAAAAATTTTTTTTAATACACACACAGTATAAGGAAAACCAGAAAGTAGAGATATTCCTGATTAGGTAAAATATACAAATAATACACCCATCTTTCAACTACTAGTTAAAATACATAGAATACAAAACTGTAACAAACAAAAAATTGAAAATTTTGACCCTTAGTCATCCCAGTCCCTTTAAAGGTTTATGTCAGTAATGGGTTTGCTGGTATGAACCATCTAACTATATGAAAACGTTTTGATGATTTAACAGCTGACTGTTGTATTGTTGTTTCATTAATTTTTCTTTGTTTGGATGTTGTTCACATTTTGCATTTGTGGTTAAAGTGTGTTTCAAAAGTTATCTGTACCATTATTGATTTAAAGTGGGGCATGGATTTCATAACTGCTATTTTCCTGAAGACCGTTGTATTTAACCACAACGGGCTCTGTTGCTAGTAGTGTTTATAAATATCTTTTTATAAAGGTCAACAGCACCGACACAAAGAATTTTATATAAATAAGTGTAATAATTAATGATGAAACATATATTGTAAATCTACGGGTCAGAATATACTTTTGAAACATTAAAAGATTTAGGTTATAACTTATCAAAGTGGGCCAATCACCAACCTATATATGCTGTACTTGTATTAAGATTATGATTTGTATGATAATCTAACATACGAGAAATAGCTGTTGTTGAGGAAAATGATAGCTTAGAATGAACGTTATGAGTATTATAATTGTGGGAGCGAGCTGGTCTATTGTTATAGCGTGGGACTTAAGACCCCGAGGTCCTGGGTTCAAATCCAGCCAATCATGATGGATTTTATAAAATTGATAATGTTGCAACCTCCAGACCTAGCCTGAGGTCGTGTGGAAGACGTTCCCAGGCTAAAAGCTGCGAGGTAGTAAACTAAGTTGCATGTACATAAAAGACTATATAATGACCGTGCAAATATGTACTAGGGGAAAAAATAAAATCAAATAGCTGTCATAATAAGATACTTGGTACTTAATAAGTTAAACTGTGTATAAAAGATTAATAATATAAATTGCTACTGGATAATTCATTTACATTATTAGCAACGTGTGAAAACAAATACTAGAATAAAAATAATAAACAACTAAATGAAATAATTCCGATAGAACGACAAGCAATTTTGAGCTTTAAGAGTATCCAAATGTATGTCAGCCTAATTCCAAGGTTATTAGTGGTTTACCGCGTTACAGGGATTAACGTGATGTTAATCAGTGCTGAACTAGGCGTTAGGTGGAACGGGGTTGATTGGCTATAATCATTCGTAAATTGAATTTTATAATTTAATATTATTTACAATGGAGTTATAATTTAACACATTTAAACATTGAAATTTAAACATAAGTTGCATCTCAATTGACATAGTTGTGCTCTCAGATGTATTTATAGAGGTGGGAAAAAGTAATTGAAATTATTTATTTCATGTGACTAGTAACAAACTTTAGTAATATTTTACCAACATCACCGTTTGGTTATTCCCTTTCCTTTATCGGTTACAGTTATGGCATTATGTGTAAAAATACATTTACTGATGCCATTGTCTGAGTTTTGACTCAGACAATGGCATCTGTAAATGTATTTTACTGATATATTTTACTGACACTGAGCTTTGGCTAGTGTAATACAATGTTTGTAATAGGAAGTTTTTTCAAATATTATAACTGTGAGAGGTTTCTAAAGATTACGAGGCAAAACTACATAAATATTGAAAAAAACTGCTTTATTACATGATTATTAGTGATTGACTGAATTATAGAGTAGGATGTTTGCTTATGTTCATGTAATAACAAAATAATGTTTATTATAATCAGTAATTTACGAGATGTTGGGTGATGAAGGCTTGGTTGTAGATAATTAGGGATCCATTACAATGTATTTCTGTTCAAACTAAAATTAAGTAAAATCCCTTCGTTGCAAGTCGTTCAATAGATTTTTAACTCAATTGGTTAACCACAAAACTCTTATTTTAAGCCTGTTAGTAATTGAACATTATATTGTGAAATTACGTATACTAATCAAGAAACTTTCCGCAACAAAACTGTGTTGCTTTTTGTATTGACGATATATAATTACCTATGTAAAAATCAGATAATTAAGATTTATCGTAATGAAGTACATTTCACAATAATCAGAGCTGTTAATACATGTTTTACCAGTTAATTAGTCCTTTGATTAATTCAGCCACACCGGTGCCTGCAAGTTTGGGCGTGTGGTGCAAAGTTACTTTACTGTCTGTGTATATCAACTTGGCACCAAAACTATCTAACATTGTTATGGGTTTCGCTTTTACAACATTGTACGTACCACTTGTAACAAAGCTAAACATCAACATAATTTAATAGAGTCGAAAAATTGAGGTTAACTAAAATACAAGTTTAGATAGATTAGTAGATCTACTAATCCACAGGTTTCAAATACTATAACTTAATGTTGTATTTACTTTTAATAACGACCATTACGGTACAATCCAAGCTATATACACATTATATAAACAAGGAGTAATAGGAGTAATTAAGGCATAATTGGTAATTAATTATTATGCATGCTGTACTTATTAGGATTTAAAAAAATAATTTTTTTAGTAATTTTGCGTGTTTTAAAATGATTTTGAGGTAGACAACCGATATATAAAATACTTTTTCTAGTGTTAAAATACGTTAACATAGTGACACATTTACTTGAATTGAAATTATTTTTAAAACACGTTCATTAGATTGTCCTTTTCTACATAGCCTTAGGAACTTTTGGATTTTATTTCAACAACTTGTGTTCATGTCAGTGACACAGTAATTTAATTAGGCTTTCATAAAAATTAGGTCGCTTTAGCCTAGTGGTTAGTATTTTGTATTTCGGTACGTGAGAGGTGTGTTAGAGATCCGGCTTAACCCCAATATTTGAAATGGTGAGAGTTTGAGTCCTTTATTTAAAATCGTTCAATGTTCTCATATATAAAATTCCACTGGCGTTGAAATAAAAACAATTAACAATTCTAAGTCATCTCTATTGACTGAAATACACTCACTTGCCATAAAACCAATGATTTCCTGTTCTTGTATTTTCCTATAATACATAATCTTAGACCTTGTCTAAACACACCGTCGGGATTTTTTTGCAATAAATTCATATCATCACTAAACTGTGCAGCTAATAAACAACGTATATAATCTGATTGGAGTAAAGGAAGCAGGGCTGCCAGCTTATGGGCTTGTTTTGATCTTAAACAACATGTTATTTGAGTTTCGTTTTATAAAAAAACATCCTGTACATCTATGTTAAATCATACTGCACCATCGTGCTTTTGGTCTTCATTGCTATATTATATTTTATTACCATATTTATTTGTTGTACATCACCTTCAGTGATTCTTGGATATATTAAATTTTTTCATCGAGCTTAGCTATTTAAAAAATCGGACGTTGAAATGCATTTTTCATACATCATTATTATGCTAATTTATATAGATTTTTGCTTGCAGTCACGTTTTATTTTAATTCACTGCTTTAGTTCACTACGTATGATTAACATGTAACATTCCTGAATACATAGGTACTGTTACAATTATGTCTGTACCGTAAATAAGTTAAATGAAAATGAATGTATGTAAACCTACCTGTATATCGCCATACGCCCCCAAGAAGCCGACTGTAACGGCATCTCTGAAGTTGTGAGCTCCGGAGCCTGTCAAGTAGTTGTAGAGAAAACTGTAGTCCCCTCTTTCACTCTTGTTTTCTGAAACAATTCAAACTTGTCAATGTGTAAAAATTAAACTAAGTAATCAAAAGCAGTAAAATGAGAGTTGCCATTTTGGATTTTGTTTTATTAAAAAATTATAAAGTATGGAGTAAATATGGATGAAAAGAAAAAGAATTAGATAATTGGAATGTTTAATACACATATTTAATTACCGAATGCCATTTTCATCACAGAATCATTTTACAGTGCATTATCGTCAAGTTTAGCTAACCAAAGAATTGCAGCTATTGTAGGAATTTAGATATTACATTCTATTCTCACGTTCGATAATGTGTATGGCTTAGGAACAAACTATTTTCTTGACAAACTACACCCACCGAACATGTTGTTTCGTGTATTAAAGTAACATAATTGGAATTATTATGGTTTTGGTTTTATAAACTGCAACTGTACAGTTGTTTTTCAATTACTTTTTAATAAGTGTCTGAACTTTATAGCTATAAAAATGTTACTATGATGTATTGGGGAGAGCTAGATGGTTTAGTGATAGTGCGTGGGGCTTCGGTGGCCGAGGTCCCGGGTTCAAATCCCGCCAATCCCCAATGGATTTTATCCATGTGATAATGCCAAAACCCTCTAGGACTAGACTGCACTAATGTGTAAAACAGTTCCGGTATACAAATGGCGTCCTAGGATGTGATGGTCGGACAGAAAACAAATTATGAATTATTGGAGTTTTGATTATGTGACTTCTATCCCAGTTCCTCCGGATTATATCCAGCTAACCACATAACGCTTTTGGCAATGAGGTCAATGAGCGTAGTTTTATCATTCAAGTCCAACTTATCTTATGGGTCCCTCTATGCAGCAAACAGAAAATAATACGTATTTGGAGATAAAGTGAACTTTATATTAGAAAGGTCCCTTCATTAAATATTTTATGGACGATAACATGATTTAAATAATGTACAAAATGCATTAAAAGAAATTAAAATACCAAAAAGTAGGTCACAGGCTAATTTATAAATCGATCACTTTTCAATGAATATCTCACACATAATTTTACAACAATAGGCTTGACTGATCGTCCATTATATTTCTACGCTGACACTAACGCGTATGTTACGTGAGACCTTTTCATCAATCATTTGCCTTATTAATCATTGAAAATAATCTTTTCAATTTTTAACCATCCAATACTTGCATTACAGTATCACTATAATGTATGTGATAAATTGTACTACTTGTTGATTAATCACTACTGTTTAGTTAGTTTCTGATTAGTGGACGGATCATATTACAATTCCAGCTACAAAACTGTATTTTAATACCTTTATCATGCAGTAACTTTGTTGCATGCTGTAACGTTTTATATTTTAATCAAAAACAAAATATATGGATACAGAATCTTTATTTGTCAAACGTAAATGACAAAAGTAGAAAGTAAACAAAACAATGTTTTTATGACCCATCTGATTAAATAAATTAAAGAACAGTATTTCAGCAAACAAAATATACACTCAATGTACAATATATATATATATACTAGCAGAGCACCCGTCCTTCGTACGGGATTTGCATATAAGTATAAAATGCAACGAGGGAGGACACGATTTAAAAAAAAATTGCTTCTTTAAACCAGCGATCACTGCTTTAAACTTATAGTATACTATAGTATTACAAATCTACCATAACACTTCACCTAAACAGAGAAAAATTAATTGTTAAAGATTCGCAAAATATCACGAATGATTCATGAAATTAAAATCCTAAAAGTAACTGTAAACTACTTTGACAGTTCTCATTGCATATCATAGTTTTAGCGAATTTCCCTATAGGGAAGTAGCTATTACCGTAGGTCTCATGGTAAGACCTAAGCTCGGGACCGATTTACTTTTTCATTTTGATGTCCCCAGAGGCCAAAAACACCATTCGTTCAAATATATATATATATATATGTGTGTGTGTGTGTGTGTGTGTGTGTGTCCATCCGCACGATAACTTGAGTAATTGTTGTCCGATTTTGATCAAATTTGGTTTGAAGGTGTAAGGCGGGATAAACTTGAATGAGTTCGCGAACCAGCATGATCGGATTATGGGAACGGGGGTTTATGGGGGGTTTTATGGGGTAAAAATATGTTTTCCCATTTTTGGCCCTAAAAACACAAAATTTCACAATTTCCTTTTAAACCATTTTGTAGAGCTTAAAAAAACAAATAATTTAGTATATTGAAGCGTTATTATGCGCCTGATTGTTACGGAGAAAATTCAAAAAAATTGTAATTTTAAAATTCCCATGTTATTCTTATGGAGAATAAGTCAGCTGTTGTAGTTTGCTTGTTGAGCGGAGCGAGCGAAGCGAGCGAAGCTCTTATACGTCGACTCTTATGCATTTCGTAATACGCAAACTCCTCCTAGACGGATGAATCAATCGTTTTCAAATTTTGCATGGTGATAGAGACCATACCTGTGAGTGCCAACATCTATATGGCGTTAAAAAAGTCTCTCAGGAATCCGCCCCACTGGGTTTCAAAGTTTCAATATAATCCTTATGGAAGCAGTATTTGACACATAAACAAAAACATATGATCAGCTGTTGACTTTTGAATGTGGTGGAAAAGAAATAGCTGATAGCATTAATCCACAGATATTAGAACAGAAACGGTATGGATCATAAATATAATAAAATGACGACACTAGCTTGAGGTCCGTGACGTAGGAAGTGGTGAAGGAAGTAGTAAAGAAGAGCAGTCTGGAGTGTGGAAACTGTTTATGACGATTATATTTAGGTATATGCATTCCTAAAATTTTATAGGAAGAGAGGAAAACTGGTCCGCGATGTAGGAAGTGGTAAAGGAAGTAGTCAAGGTGAGCTGTCCAGAGTGTGGGGACTGTTTATAACGATTAGATAAAGGTAATATTAAAGGCATTCCTAAAATTATATTGGGCGCGACGTAGGAATTGGTGAAGGAAATAGTCAAGGCGAGCTGTAGGGAATGTGGACTGTTTATGACGATTATATTAAGGTATCTGCAATCCTAAAATGCTATTAGAAGGGAAGGAAACAGGTTCGCGACGTAGGAAGTGGTGAAGGAAGTGGTAAAGGCGAGCTGTTCGGGGTATGGAATCTGTTTATGACCATTAGATTAAGGTATTTGCAAACCTAAAATGCTATGGGAAGGGAGGAAAAGGGGTCTGCGACGTAGGAAGTGGTGAAGGAAGTAGTCAAGGCGAGCTGTCCGGAGTGTGGAAACTGTTTATGACGATTAGATAAAGGTATCTACAAACCTAAAATGTTATGGGAAAGGAGGTAAACAGGTCTGTGACGTAGGAAGTGACGAAGGAAGTAGTAAAGGCGAGTTTTTCGGAGTGTGGCAACTGTTTATGACGATTAGTTTAAGGTATCTGTAATCCTAAAATGTTATGGAAAGGGAGGGAAACGGGTTGTGACGTAGGAAGTGGTGAAGGAAGTAGTGAAGGCGAGTTGTCCGGAGTTTGGGAACTGTTTATGACGATTAGATTAAGGTATCTGCAATCCTAAAATGCTATGGAAAGGGAGGGAAAAAGGTCTGTGACGTAGGAGGTGGTGAAGGAAGCAGTAAATGTGAGCTGTCCGGAGTGAGGGAACTGTTTATGCCGATTAGATTAAGGTATATGCAATCCTAAAATGCTATGGAAAGGGAGGGAATCAGGTCGGTGACGTAGGAAGTTGCGAAGGAAGTAGTAAAGGAAATGTTGTTCAGAGTGTGGGATATGTTTATAACCAATAGATTAAGGTATTTGCAATCCAATAATGCTAAGGGTAGGGAGGGAAACAGGTCCGAGACGTAGGAAGTGGTGAAGGAAGTAGTCAAGGCGAGCTTTTCGTAGTGTGGGAACTGTTTATGACGATTAGATTAAGGTATCTACAATCTTAAAATTCTATGGGAATAGAGAGAAACAGGCCCGCGACGTAAGAAGAGGTGAAGGAAGTAGTAAGGTGAGCAGTGTGGAGTGTGGGAACTGGGAACCCTTTGTAGCAGTTAGATTAACTTATCTGCAATGCTGAAATGCTATGAGAAGGGATGGAAGCATGCCCACGACATAGAAAATGGTGAAAAAAGTAGCAAAGGCTAGCGGTGTGAAGTGTGGGCAATGTTTGTGGCAATTATATTAACGTATCTAAAATACTAAAATGCTATGGAAAGTGATGAAAACAGGTCCACGATGTAGGAAGTAGCTTAGGAAGTAGAAAAGTATGAGCATAATGTGAGAACCGTCTTTGGCAGTTAGATTAATGTATCTTCAATCCTAAAATGCTAAGAGAAGAGAAGGAAACAGCCCCTACGACGTAGGAAGTGGTGAAGGAAGTTTTAAAGGCTGGCAGTGGAGAGTGGGGGAACCGTTTGGGCAGTTAGATAAATGTATCTAATACCATTATATAGTCAATATACCAATATATAGTCAATTCTAATACTTAAATGCTACGAGAAGGGAAGGAAACAGGTCTATGGCATAGGAAATGGTGAAGGAAGTAGTAAGGCTTGCAGTGCAGAGTGTGGGAACTGCCTTTGGCAATTACATTAATGTATCTGCAATCCTAAAATGCTATGGGAAGAGAGGGAAACAGGTCCACGACGTAGGGGGTGATGAAGGAAGTAGTAAAGGTGAGCAGTGTTGAGTGTGGGAATGGATTAATGTATCTGCAATGCTAAAATGCTATGGGAAGAGACTGTAGACTGTAGGTTAAAATGATTACAAAGCACAAATCGATACATATTTCGATACATGCAATCGTTTACAATAGAAATTTACAACTGAGTTGTCAACAACTGATTTTTACTCCATAGAGGCTAAAAACGATCTTTACTCCCTAAAGAGTAAAAATGCTACTTTAGACCTGCAACGCATGCATTAAAAACGACTGTTTTTACTGCAGTATGACAAAAACAATATAGTATGAACCCCTGATGACTCCGCTCAATTTTGTGGATGCCTCTGCAAACGCCACCTAGTTTATATTAGCATTATATTTTAGCACGCAATAGTTATTTGACGAAAGATGTATACGATGTTGAATTAATATTTATGAGCATTTTATTTGTTTACTTTTATTGTGACATTTAATATTAATTTTTTTGTATCCTTAGTTTAAAACCAAAAAGTTTTGCTTGCTTTGAACTTCTCCATTTTTACAAATGGCATAAGTGTGTTCGATGTATTAAATGAATTTCTATGACTTATGTGAACATACAAAGATACATTTATGAAACTACATTAACTTAAAAAGGTCAGGTTTTCAGGCCCGAATCACTTTTCTAAATAGCTTTAGAATATATTACGCGTTTTACTATTTCTTAGGGGAAAAATAAAAAAAATATGTAAGTAGACCTACGTTTGGTGAAATCAATATTCATTCAGCTATTACGAATTTTTACAAAAGAGGTTTACAGCACTATGACCAGAGTTTCTTTTTTCCGTTTGAATATAAAAACTTTTTGAAATGGTTTCTCTGTAAGACTTTTTCCGTTACACTTTTATCTTTAAGAATGCATCAAATAAAAACTTGCATTGGGGAGAAAAAAATTTGTGCACTTTATTTTTACTCATTTGTAGAAAATTGGTACTGTTGTTAAGTACATAATGGCAGTCGTCATAACGCTGCATTCACTGACGTTATTTTGAGAAACCTTAACGAAAAGACTGTTAAAGGAACACGTGTACTTTAAGAACAAGATCAAGAAATACTCACCATTCAAACTTCCTTTCAATGTATTGTTATTTTAGTAAAATAAACAATAAACATGCAGCATTAATTTAACTACCTAAATGTAAACTTCATAGAGGCAATCATAAAGTGATGAAAATATAATATGTAGCCAAATTAAGAGAATTATGTGTAATATTCAATTTACTTAATGTATTATTGAATGTTTTAAAATTTGCAGTCTATTGCATTTTAAAATTTAGTTTGTGTTTTTTTACTTTCCTAATTGTATCTTGATTGTCTTATCACTTACATCACAACTGATTCTAATTACAATTGCCAAGGCTACATCTTGAAACAGATATTGTACATTCCAAGTTAAGTCAATCTCAAGGGAAATTGGCACGATTACCAATTTACACCTGAATACCTAACTTATATAACCCCCCCCCTCCTATCTAATATAGTACTATCTCAACAGAAACCCCATTGAATTTGGAAATAACATGATTCTCAATTAACTAATAACAATTATCAAGGAAAATCTACACCGGATTTAAGAGAAGTTACCTATTTTAGTTTACTTACTTCATCAACATCAAAATTAACTCAAGGATCAAAGAATACAAGATTTCTAATACAAAATTAACAAATCAGTGTGTTTTTAAGGATTTTTCATGAGTAAAGGAGATTTTAAATAATGATATCCTATAGTTCTTTTCCGATTACTATGCAAGTCTAAACCGTTAACTTTACCTGATGTAATATGATTTTATAAACGTTTTATTTCTCAATTTATTACCATAAATAATATTTTAAAACCTTAAACTTGCCTTTGTTATATACTTTTAGTTAGTTGCTTTTGCAGATATATCCGTAGCAACTTTTTGTTAAAAAGAGTGAACCCATGTCCAGTGAAAAATGTAGGCAATATTTTACGTTATCATAACTCTTTGTTATTACCTGTTTCGCCGGGTTTGTGACAAAAATAATTATTCATCCAAGTCCACAACATATGAGTATACGAAATTGTAGGTTCATACATTTATTTCATTGACAATTGTACATAATTATGACTACGGTACTAATAGTTGTGTACGAATATATATTCCCATTTTAGCAGACATGCGGACTTGGAAATATCGTAGGAATTTTATTAGTTTTGTATTAAAAAATATTAGTTGAGAGAATTTTGTTTTTCAAACAAACAATATATTAGTCTACGTACTGATGAAGTAATGCATATTGCTGTTAACGTTAAATCAGTCAGAAGCAAGCGTTACTTTGTGTATAGCCAAATTCATTTTAATGTAACAACTTGCTACAGAGAGCCAAGACAAATATACCACGATGCAACAACAAAACATCACTTTCAGAGGAATTCTTAAACAGAGAAACTTTCTCTGTCGGTATTTTAGATAACTTTCTTCGGCATAAGTTTACCGTTCCTTTACTCTCCATCCTTATTACCCAGAATAATTAAAACGAAGCGAATCCTACTTAGCATTTATTTAGAATTTACTGTACAATAAAGCTAGCTAGTTTCATTTATATCAAAAGCGTGATAAATGTATGCTTTTGACAATAAATTTATATACTTAATACGGCAAGGGGTTTTCTGTTACATTCTTTTCAGTCACCTAACACACAGCCGATTTTTTTACGATTGTGGTGTAATTTTAAAGCTTATGATCTAAAAAGGTGTCGAATGGTAACTAAAAGGGCTTCTGTTAGGGCTTATCACACTTAGAGTTTGACTTATATCTAATTCTTTATACTTTTCGATGAAATGGCGACCATACAAAGTAGGTATTTTAAGCCAAGTATGAATGGAGATGAGTGTATGATGAGTGGTGCATCTACAGTTAGTTTAAAAGATTCAGTGATGCTGAACAACTTTCTTTACAACGTTTAGATGTGAACATCTGATTCTTTAGTTGAACTGATTGTTAACAAAAGATTATGAAAATGGATTATGGAAATTGTTATTACCGTAACCTGTTAGAGGTAGGTAAAACCTCCTCATCCCATTGTAAATTTTGAAGCTTGTTTTTTGAGTCTAGTTCATGTACGTCCACACTGATCGCTAGTGTAGACAACATTTTGTTTTTATTATTTTAGGGTTATTTTCATGATTTGTGCTTTACTGTTTGGTTATATAACTAGGAGACCAGTTATTGTTTATGATTATATCGTTTTATTAGGTTAAAAGAGGTTTTAAATGACTGCAATAACAAGAAACAAATTGTAAACAAAACATAACCTCTATAGTTGGACGTACAGAACTAACAATAAAATTGGCTTCAGCTGTTCCATTAGGATGACTAATCTACTAAGGGAGTATGCTTTGTAAAACACTCTTGATGCGGATCTAAAAAAACAAATGTGATTTATGTACTGTAAAATAGTAGCTTTACTAACCTAAAAACTGCCTCAAACATCATATTAGAAAGGGTAAAGAGGTAATGTATTGGATTAGTTTTCCTTGGAATCATGTTTTGAGCCCTATTTAAATGCGCAATTCGTAAACGGGACCCTCATTTGTATATTTTAGGTACAAATTACAATCACAAACTCACAATGTATTTGGAAGATTTTAATCACAACAACTAAGTAAGCCGCAATCTCATTGTTTGATACATATTGGCACTCTGTTAGTTTGGCAAGAGTGCATCAACTGCAGCCAAATGCATGTTTAATATTGGTCTGTCTGGCCACACACTCCTAAAAATTCCTCAAATTCAGCAGTAGTTTCTATATTTCCTTTTTTTGTCATAACCTATGCATGGTAAAAATACGGAGGATCTCCTCTTAAAAGTCATCAGGAAGAGGAAAAAGACTATTCACGTATGTACCAGACTTAACCATCTTAACTCAACCCAAAACAATTCTTCTGAAATAACCGGGTAAGATCTTGGCATCCACTATGTTGAACCACTTGCAGGCTAGTAGAGAATGAATTCTCGGCCAAAGGGTCCCCCAAAGGGTCCAAGGGACCATAGCAGAAAAAATATGTTACTTATTGTTCCCAGGAGTTACAGTAGTTCTACTCCTACAGAGGTCTACTCCTTATGTAACAAACCTTGACAAATAGAAATGGATATGTAAAAGTCCTCGTAATTCAAGGAGGTACTGGGAACAGATAATTTTTGAGAGTCCAATTAAACATTAAAGAAAATTTGCTTTATAACTATAGATTTTTTTAGCTATAATTTTATATTTCTTAAATATTTACTGTATGTAACTACATTTTAATGCCATTTGTGTTCTTCTTGAATTAATATAATTTGAAATTTTATAACGTCATATAAAAATAAACAAAATTTTACAAACCTTTTCAATAAAATTCGTAAATCACAAACTTTCGTTTTACATCATCTACAATGTCATTACGTTAATCGCGTTAAACAAGGACATAAATATATAAAGAAAGGATGTAAAGATATAAGGTATAATAAGGATATAAGGACTATATTTTCTGTGAAAAGTGTAACTAAACAAACACTGCTGAAGTTATTGAACATTATCAGGAATTTTGATAATTTTCTCTCTGAGAGTTCTAGAAAGATCTGAAATCACATATCTAGATAACTTTAGGAGTTTTTATAATCTGTGTAATAAAATAAGAACCCTTGACTCCAGGAAATGCAGTGTCTGCATTCCAAGCTATAAATTTATTCTTTGGCTCCAACCAAAACCTTGATGTTTCTCACTGGCAAGCGAATATATTGCACGATGAAATAAATAACTGAGTTTATAAGATTGTTTATGAGTCCTAGCCTTGAGTGATGAAAAGACTACCGTGTATAAAATATGAAGTTACTTTGATCACGAGAAGTCTTAAAATAATCTAAGTGTTAATTAAACGGTATTTTTTTAATATACTTGCATTTCAACCTTTTACACTAAAATAATAAGTTAATAGCTAAAGGAATACATAATCGAAATGGTATGTAAATACAGTACATGTATTTATCAATAAATTGAATTTGGAACTAGATAATAAAGCAATATTTTTCAAGTGTAAAAATTGACTTGTAGTTATATTAAAACACCGTATGTTCTTGTTTGTTTGGTTGTAAAATAAAAGATACGACCGATAAACGGTTAACTACACGATGGTTTATGGGGGTGGTTCTTTAAACTTGGCATGTTTTGGAGTATAACACACTAGTAGAGCCATGTAAGTTGACAAAATGTTTAGTGCAAAGAGAACTTTGCATGTTAAATTGAGAGTTGTCAGTCTTGATAAGGTATCATCATGTGTTCTAGCAAGGTAATACAAAATACATCGGTATCATTGTTACAGAAGCAATCTTGATAAAGAGGATATTGTTTCTTAGAGCGTTCATATTAACTGCACTGTTAATGATATAAACCTATAGGTACAAAATATAAATCCACTTTTGGGTTATATCACAAGAACTTTTGAAAGCTATGACAAGCAGCATAGAATGAGATAAAACAATGTGTACTACTTAAATCATGAAAATATATTTAAAAACGTGATTAATATCCACTAATTTAGATCCTAATAATCAAAACAATTTTACTACGTTAAACGGTTGCACGAAGTTTATCTTGTAACTTGAAGTAAACAGCTATCGTAGGACGAAATGTCTTTTCCGCTAAACCAGACGGTAGATCCGTCCACTCTAGAAGTGTTTCCGGAGGTTATGGTTTCCGTTTTCCTCATCCTATTTTCAATTCATGTAACAAGGGTGTGCGACCTGTAATAGTTTCTATACTAAGTTTTAACCAATGTCAATTAGATTTGAAGCAACAGATTAAATGGTAAATACTACGTAGTAAATATTGACTCAAAGTACATTTCAACCGTTCTCTTTATGTATATTTTCAGTTACAGGTTAATTTAATTAACTGTATTTAATTGAGGTAATAAATTTGTCGTCACGCAAGAGAACGATTCCAACTGCTTCATCTTAGTACATGCATATTATTAAGTCAATACTTTAAACGTTAAAGGTATGAGTTGTGTTGTATTTTGAAACACATCAGATGGGATTTTGTCAATCAATATGTCGTTAACTCACACAGCAACCCAATCATTCGTTAAGTGTTTTCATTTCTCTTGTCCAATTTTCAAACTATGTCACAAAACCACGTTACTTTAAAAGCGATCAGTTTTATGTATGAAATTGGTTTAGACTTCAGTTTCCTTTAATGTTGACGTCTTGGTCTATAATGTGATAACTAAATATTTTTATGACGTAAGTTACGTGATGATAAGTTTGTGACCGCAGTAGTATAGTAATAGTGGTCCACATATTTTTATTATTTCCTGCATAACACGTTAGACCTATTTAACCAATATATTAGTTACTGTATATTTATTCGCCATCCATGGATCCTACTGTACATTCGTCAAACAGATGCAATTGCAACAAATACAATTGTAGCTAATACATTTTTTGCTGTGCACACAAATGAAATGTCATACTAAAAAGACGAAAATGTACGCTTATTGTTAATTTCCAGGATGCAAACGTAATTCAAGCTACAAAACTTCACTAATACGCAGTGTAAAACATTAACAGAATGTTTTGATTGTTTTGATGGGCAGTTCTGGCCAAGCGACAAAGATACAAAAATAACCCACAAGGTTCCTGTGAACCTTATTACTGGGAGATGCATTTGATTTAAGCTCTCGTTAAAGGTGTAAACTCTTTCAAGTTAGGTTCTGAACCTGTGATGTTATTTATTCCATAACTTCCATAACCCTTTTAACTAATTAAATTGTTCTACATAAATTACTTTATCAAAACAATATCCATATGAAGTCAAAGATAGTTAGGTAGTAGGGATTTTTTACAAGAAAATTTGTACTCGTCTACTTTATAGATTGACGTAGTAAATGTTTTAAGACAATCATTAACATCCTTAAATTGGTTCTGAATTTATTAATAAATTTAATATAATACTTAATAGCTAGAAGGACGTTTTAATGAAGAAAATGAATAATTTATTTCTAATGATTACTAGGATATTAAAAAAAGATTGCTGCCGATACTTGCAACTAAATTTACTTGAAAGTAAAACACATGAGATGGAATTATTTATGAATATAATTTAAATTAACTAGTCCATCAGTTAGTTAAGCTCAATCACAATTAGCTAAGACATAGGATGGATTTCATTTTTCTTCATATACAAAAAACTTGCATATTTATTTTTTGAAAATACTGTTTTTGTTTATTATCTGAATTGTCAGTTATTAAACTCTTCACTATTGTAAAATATTTATTAATTAAAGTATGTTTTTGTATTTTCAGAAACTACGTTAAAGCAAAATTTAACAATCGCTTTACAATGGCTTTAGACCTACACAACTAATTGCTCGTCAGTGCAACACTAATTACAACAAAATGATTGTCAGTTGAAACTATACTGCTAAGCGCTTAACAAATATACAGTAGAAGATGAGCATGTACATAATTCAATTAATTCTTTAGAAAACACATACTCAACCAAGTTTGGTGTCTGATCAAATTAATTGACTTAAGAATCAAACATTATCCTTGCAGATTCTTTTATTTATATTCCTATATACCTATAATTTTTTTACTTATCTTAATCGTCCCTGCATTATTTAATTAGTTTTCACCAATAGATTTAAATACTATTAAAACCCTTATAAAATTGAACAAAGCAAAATAAAGCATTTGAAACTTGACATTTTATAAAGTGTACATACTAAATATCTTGCTCCTACGTAAATCGGTTAAAACCGGTAAAAGTAAGTAAGCGGAAACAGTAGGCCCAAATGTTACTGCAAACCAATATACTGGCCTCTAATTCACTCCAATAGATTATAACACAAAAATAATAATAGTTTTAATGTAACTTACATTATATAAAAACCAATGTACATACCAATGTACAAGCAGCTATAGGCTACTTGGACTTGGTGGAAATCTCCAATATTTGGCGACATTTCATGAACTAATATTTTCCTATCTCTAAGAGCAAGCAATTCCGGTGATGTAAATATAACCTTACTCTGAATACACTTCTGAAAAACCAAGACACTGCCGATATAACACAATAGTTATGTTGGAAAAGAAATAAAAATAAATCTAACGTTGTTAAGGGAATATTTCTGTGAAAATAAGATCGGGCAAACGGAAATTCGCTATGTCTGCAGGTTTGCTGTGGCGGAGGTACTTTATTTCGCTCGCTGGCTTCCAAAAATTGCAATATTATTCTTATGAATAAAATCAATATAGAGATATAAATTAGTATAAAGAAGCTGATTAAAATGTTTAGTTTGTGTTTAATATACTGTTTACTCGCACATTAAGAAAACTCGTTTGATTTTAGTAAGATTGTTATTTTTTTCAGGTTTAACTTTTCACTTTTTTTTTTGTGAAGTTTGTATTTGAAGCTGTAGAAAAATAGGTTTGACTAAAATCGTAGAATTTATGTGAATCATCCATTTGATCTAATATCAATATCAAGCATTTTATTTTATGAAGTACTATGCTCTCTTAATAGCTTAAATTGTATGGTTTACAAATGTGTGTGTGACGCTAACCAGGATATGTGTCTAAATTAACAAGAAAGAGATTTGTTTTTGCTTCGTTAGAAACCTTGATTTCAGTGATTGGCAAGAAAACCGTGGTGATACAAATATAACTAAGATACAACATTGTAAGATTGTTTCAACCTTTAGTGAATTCCGTGGTGTATAAATTGCAGTTAGTTTGCCCACAAGCAGTTAGCTAACTATCTAAATATTCCAGTTACTATCATAGCTATAAACCTTATTTATTTTACCTAATTTACGCACCCTACAATCTATACATGTATATTGATCATTCATTTACCAAATTGTTGTACTAAACATGAAATAAATAAAGTAATAACTTAATTTCATAAGTTTGGCTACTTAAGAAGGCTAACTCAATTTATTTCAGTTATTTCAATTTATTTACTTTAAACATAAAAATAATGAACAATTAGAATATAATCGTATTTTGAATAAAATGTTTGTATTTTCAGCTTTATATTAGTAAATGAACGCTGAATTCATTAATCAATTAATTAATTAAATTCATTTTTTAGATCCTAAAGTAATGTAAAAAATAATGCTTAAAACAAATCGAACAATCGTCCTATCTGATTAATTACAAAATAAAACATAATTATCATTTTGAACCTTATTATCAAAATAGGGCCATTGAATACAAAATTCTATCAAACTTATGTTCTGTTGTTTGCTTCAATGTAAGATAAAAGATACGACCAATAAAAGATACGGTTAACTACGATGGTTTATGAGTGACTGTGGTTCGCTAAACTTGGTCTGTTTTTGGTATAACGGTATAACATTCTGAAAAGAGTGGACAAACTTCATAGTGCAACATGAACTTTAATACATTAAATGTTAAGTAGTGACTTGGCATCTTTGATATGGTGTGGCACGTTGAGTGTTCCAAGATATTAGAAAATACAAAGTACATCTTAAGTGTTAATGAAGTGAGTTTGTTATTTATAGTTGTTATTTATAGTTTGTTATTCATAGTTTGTTATTTATAGTTGTTATTTATCTTTTTATATCTTGTTATTGAAGTCTTGTTTTCCAGTTTTTTTTCTTTCACTACTTCTGTGCTGGCATGTGATTTTTTTCTGCTTATTCTGTATGTAAGATTATTGTATTTTTCATGTAAAAATGGTGCAACCATTTACAAATAAAAAAAAAAGTTATGGCTAGTGACGTTTCTCAGTTTCTTAGTTCCATAGATTATTCAGTATCACATTGAATTTATTGTTAATTAGTTAATAGTGATAGTTGTTTAACTAATTAAATCATTTCCGATCGTCGAATTGTTTTCTTAAAACCGAATTAAAACCAAGGTTTTACACTTATTTTATAGTTATTTAAATCGTCATATTCTTTTTATATTATTTCGATATTATACAGGAAAATTAATACGTAAAACTTCATCCTCTACTGAAAACTAAAACTGATAAGGGCAAGATTAGTTTATTATTGATCTAATTCAATCATGATATCCAATTTAATTTCAATCAAACGTACAGTACTTAATACATATTTGTAGGGTAGTTGGTAAATTATTTAAGTAGTAAATTAATGAATAGGCTACCTCAATTCGTAACAACTAAACAAAAACTATAATTGAGTAAAAAGTTACTTCTCTTCCGATAAGGGAGAATAACCGGGTAGGGCAAAAATTTGAATGTGAATTCGATTGTATCTTTTCAAAGTAGATCATGTGGCAGAGTTTCTAAACACGCATCACAGCCACTTACACTATGAAAGCACACAAAATTGAGTAAAAATTTCCTTCGCGGCAAACCAGAAAGCAAACTAAATTAGTCACGGGAGTGTTTCCGTTTTTGTCACATCCTACTTCCAATCTGTAAATAGCCAACTAATGGGTCTTATAGTCTACTTTAAGAATTCGTTATTTTTGAACGATTTTTCTATAGTTTTGTACATTAAATTTTACATCATATTTTCCTATATAAGTGTATACAAATTGTTTAACTGCACAAAATCAAAGCTATACTAAATAAATACGTGTCACGTGATGTTCTAAAACTATTTTCTTGTTTGAACAAGGAATTTTAATTATTGTAACGTGTTTAATGAAACCTCAACTGTGACAAGCTCATTCATCTGTTATGACCTACTCCAGGAACTTAGCGTTTTCCTCTAAACTACCGTGTTTGGATAACATTCCTAGTAAATGTCGTAATACTCATCGTATGGATCGTGTAAGTCCTGCAGTATGAATTTACAAGACCGAACAAACCAACATGTGATGTTGATACGCAGAAAGCAAACTTACACAACGTGTACTGCGTTGTGAACATTAACAGAATGTTTTGATAGTTTTGATGGACAGTTCTGGCCAGGCGACGAGGGGCAAAAATAACCCACAAGGTTCCTGCGAAGCGTATTACGGGGAGAAGTAACCGTTTTTGTACTTATCTTTAAAAATAAACGTCCTTTTTTTAAGAGGTTGGCGGCCTCTTTTCACCTTCCATTTGCCCGTCCACATAGATTACAGATCTCTGCGTGGAACGTATCCAGCAAAGCAAGGGGTGAGCCGGTACAGTACAAAGGTGAACTGTGTGTAAGATTGTGGCAGTGACCAGGATCCGAACCCACGACGCTACTGCCTTGAGCCCGAAGTCTCACCTTTAGTTAGGGTTAAACCCTTATTCATGAAAATAACCACTTATTCTTAAAAATAGAATTTCCGTCATATACTAAATTCCATAACAAATGCATTTGATATTATTTTGTGTGCTTTTACTGTTGATATCTTTGTATAGAAATGCCCAAAATTGCTCTATATTCTTCTATTATCAAACATAGCACTTTTTATCATTGGTTAATGACAAAATACCATCTGGATCTAAAACCAGCCACACTGGGGATCCAACCAGGAATCTTAAAATTCAAAAGCTGTCGCTTTCCCACTCAGCTACCCAGACTTAAAAGGTCCAATGAATAAAATGAAAGTGTCTTCAAAAACAACGAAGGTTTATAGCAAGTTCAACAAACGGTTTTAAATCGTTAAAGAGTTGTTAACACAAAATAAATGCCAGAGGAAACTACATGGTTAATTAAATGAGTTCTTGGCAGCGTTTTAGAGGTTTTGGGAGCAACGCTTTGCCAAGAATCATCCAAACAGCAATTTTACAATAGTAACGAAATTGACCTTATTGCAGCACAGTTAGTATGTATTGTTTCATTACCAAATTAAAAACAAATCTTAATTTATTTTGTTTTCCTGATATTTATATTGTTTTTCAAGCAAGAATTTGCATCACATATCATTAGTCTTTGGGGCAAGGTTGACTTTACTGTTTATGAATTTACATGTACTAATAATGCCAGCAACGAAGTAACTCTTGTAAGTACTGTTTGTACAAATGGCTGTTGACATATTGTATTGTAGAAAATACTACATATGTGTAACTAGCTGTAACCCGCGGGCTTTGCCCCGTTTAACTTCTTAATTTTCAAGATTATCCCGTTCGCATGGCTCAATCACGTCCTGGTTGAAGTTTGTTCGCTACGCTCACTCACCTTTAGGTTGGAGCTCGTTCGCTACGCTCACTCACCTTTAGGTTGGAACTCGTTCGCTACGCTCACTCACCTTTAGGTTGGAGCTCGTTCGCTGCGCTCACTTGCCTTCAGGTTAGCTCGTTCGCTACGCTAACTCGCCTCCAGGTTGAAGTTCGTTCGCTACGCTCACTCACCTTTTGGTTGCAAATTAGCTGTTGTCATAAATGTAAAAGAAATAATAGTGCTGCACCCTGTTGGTAATTTTTGTAACTTTAATGCTATCGAACATCACAGAACAGAACCAACTTGTTTAATTGAAACAGCTGTTAAGATTCAATAATTTCATTTCTCATAAGGTTAACATGGGAAACTCCAGAGCCACTGGGGCGGAGCCCGAAAGGATTTTTGAAATAAGAATATGCCTATATGTTAATCGGGGATGTGAGCTATCATCATGCCAAATTTCAGCCCAATCCGACCAGTATTTTTCGCGTTCACTTGTCACAAACATACATCCATACATCCATACATCCATCCATCCAAACTTTCTCATTTATAATATTATAAGTAGGATTTTATCTGTACAGGAAGCCCCCTAAAGATTCCCCATCAAGGAATTCACAGCTACTCGCGGGCAATTACAACACTTTCGTCTCAAAGTATGTTTTTGAAACTTAATTTGTTAACTTGTATAAAAAAAATAGTCGATGATATTTTTCATCTTAACTGAAACAAATGTTATGTTAAATGAATTTAAACTATTTCAGTGTTTTGAAACAAAATGAATATAGTTTCTTATCTTCCATTAATCAGCACACAGACCCTTGCTTTACCATATTAACATTATCATAATTTCTAAGCTTTCATTTTAATTAAGTGGTACAAACATTATTCATTTGGGGTTCACAAGCCATAAAAGATCCCTTTGTAAAGATATTTGCTGCATCCCTGTGTATTGTATGGACTGAGACCTGGTGACATTGACTACAATCACAAAGAATACAAAGAGAGGACAAAGAAGTGAAAGACAAAATAATAAAATATTCTCTCTTCTTCCTTTCATGTAAACTTTCCTCGCCGTCAATGTTTTGACATGATTCTTTTTTTAATAAGCTTTTCTTTGGTGCTTATTATACAATTTTAAAGTTATTATATTATTTATTAAAGTTACTACTGATTTTCAAGAGTATGACACATATCTTTTTGGAATATATTGAAAGTAACTAATTTAATCCAAATAAAAGGTTATGTTCACAGATGAAGTAATCTGCAAAGTGTATAAATCAGATTTAAGGGGACTGGAAATGTTTAATGATTAATCTTTTTTCCCAGCAACAGGAATTATACGGGTCTCAATTTTGATGGAAAAAGAACCTTTCCAACTCGCTTTACGATGGAAGCAGTTTAAAGTTACACAGCCTAGCATTACACAGTTATGTTACATGTTTGAATTTCATTTGAGAATGATCAGCGATTTATTGATTCTTCTACGAATAATTTTGAAATCATCTATTGTGTTTGTCTGAATACGTGTAAAGTAAGGTGTGATTTGCTTACATTATCATATTTTAGAAAGTATGATGTATTAGAAAATAATATGTTTTCACCTTATAAAATAAACCAGCTTTCGTTGTGAATGCATATGTCGAATAGTAGTTTTCATCACTAGGAGCAAAAGTGGCTCTTTCTGGTACGCAATCTGGTTTTACAAGTGAGGCGCAGCTGAGCTTGGAGTGCCAAAACACACTTTTTCTCCGTGTGATGAACAACTATTTTCATCATACTGTGGAAATAAGCTTCTAATCGTTGTAAAATTGTACCACATAATTTGAGGTTATTAAATGTTTTCATCAATGTTTACGTTAATTTTGATGTTAGCAAACCGAAAGTTTACCATATGTTTTTTTTTCTGTTCCCTATTTGAAGTTACCTGAAAACGTTGATTTTGCTGATTTAGAGAACTAAAAACCGCTGCTTTCCGGACAGTATGATGAAATAGTATATGTCACTACTTCGACTCGCGTGTAAAACACTATCTTGCCCTGAAATGGGACTTTCGTGACGAGTATTGAACGATACTTTTTATCACGATGAAAAAAACTACTTTATAAAACTTTAAATAATTATCTGATATTTCGTAATTTATTCGTATTGATAATCTAAACACAATACAGCTTTTCAATTAATTCTGCTGATTGAACATCAACAAACTGCCAAAACAAACAAATAAATCAAATAAATAAACTTTGTTGATGTCAGGCAAAGTATTGTTTGTCTGGCGAAAGTAATGTTTATGTTAGAAAAAGTCAGCTGGTCACCATTGGTTTTCGGTGAATGGAAATGGACAATTTTCGAATACAGAGTGATAAAATAGTAAGGCTCGTACCTAAAATTTTCTACTCGTGTCGTTAACACTATTTCAGCGAGTTGCGTACACAACTTTACCTACGACAGTTTTTTTATTACTAAAAATCACTGCTCATAACTTCTAAGAGAGGTTATCTTTTCGTTTATAACCTCTCATCACCACTTACAGTGATGAAACGAAACATAGTACCAAACACTAATTAATTGCACCACTCAACAATTAAATTGGCCTGAACAGCTGATTAGTTGAAGTTCAAATCATTACAAATTTACTTATTGTCTCTCAATCCTTGAACCTCATTGGTCCGTTACCCGTGTTGTTATGAGTAAAACTATGTTGTTATGTGAAACTTTTCAATTCCAAGAACTGAACTGAAACGGCTACCTACTATACTTTAAAAAACGGTCGTATGTAAACGTACCTTATAGTATATGTTTTTATTTATTAAAGTTATTTCTTGTCTTGGACTTAAAGTGTTTGTTAGTCTTTAAGATCACGTTAAATGTAAAATAATGTGACTAACTATTTACTTTTATCGCAGCGAAAACAATATTTTAGTTCGGTATGCTGGCAATTGCAACTGATTATTCAAACATACTACTGTACTGATTTTGTTCAAAATAAATAAAGAGGAACTTTTAGGTTTAAAAAGCGTCTGTATGTCTCAATGATAATTTCTGGTTTTAGTATTACATCAATTGTTCTTACGAAATAGCGATTGTTATTGTCAAAAGCAATCCATAGATCAAGATACTGCATTTGACATACTTCTTTCAGCTAGGATATTCTTGCCAACAATAGTGTACAAAGCTCAAGAAGCAATAGAAAGTTGGAAACTGTAATTACTATTATTTGTGGAACTTTGAATTGAGAGCAATAATAATTGCGAAGTTTTCTAACGTAGTTTATGCTTTTATTCAATGTTTAATCTTAAAGATAGTTTGACCTGTTTCCCACAAAAAAACTTTGATTATCACACGCTTTTTGATGTTGTTTGCTGTATAAAATCAAATTTAAAAATAAGTACTGAAACGTGAGCAAAATACATATGGCAGTTGGTGTTTATGCAATACCAAAAGTTAAAATATTCTATAAATAAGTTAATAGACTACTAAAAAATAATTTCAAGATGATTAACTTTAGAACTAAGTAGGCTCAATGTTGACCTACATCATACATATTAGCATAGCTATTACTAGGAGCTCATTTTGCTTGTCAATTTTTAGCTGATCTTATCCTCATCTGAGCTTCTGGAAAACACAGAGCCTGAGCATTAAATTCAGAATCTTTTAAACTGTATCCGTTTAAATGAACCAGTTCAAAAACCTCTTCACTTTGATGAGGTAAAAGTGCCTAAAGGGTTTCTCTTAGCGGCATAACACAGTTATTACGGAATTCGTGTTTTTTTAACCTTACGTAATTTTTGGTTGAATTTCAAGTGATTTTAAAATATCAAGGTTAAATTTTGGTAAATATTTAAAATTCTATTTAGTGTCGAAATGAAAACCACTAAGAATGAAACAGGCCGTCATCAGCAGACTACTTTTTTTATCTACTATCATTTTTATTTATGTAACGAGACTTTTTCTGTTACATGTTTACGATGGATATTCCGTTATTTTAATTTTAAAATATCTTTTGACTTCTTCTAACTTAAAGGAATTTAAAGATGACTTGTAGATTTCCAAGAAATATTTAAGATAGATCGCTTTTTACAGCATATTGAAGATCGATTACAATTGTATTCAAAGAAATAGTTTTACAGTTTATATTCATCAAAGCTACTGAAGTTGATTACAGTTAGCGCAAGAGTGAATTTGAAATCATATTGTGTTCTGTTCAAAAGTAACTTACTAACTAATTACCGTCTTAAGAACACACCAGGAGATTCATTTATTAAGTTGTTTATTATTATTATTAATAAAATTATTCTTTACATCACTAAACACGATGTTTAAAGACTAAATTATAAATCTTTATGGCGCTTCAGCAACATGGATAGATAACATTTTTTTATCACAAACGAGCGTAAAACCTTAATTATTGAGCACTTTTACTCTTTTACTCTTACACTCAAATTTGTACAATTGATAACCATTAAGAATAAAAACGTTAAATATTTACATTAAAGTTATAAAAAAATGCAGCTATTAAGGAACTTAGTTGTTATATCTATCAATCAATCAATCAATCATTGAACTAGCTAACATGATTTTTCCAAGGTATAAAAATACCATTACATTGATTTCAAAACATTAAATCACCAAGAAGCATAGAGTAGGTCCGAATGTATGAAGAAACACAAAATTAAACCCACTCAAGGAAGAAAATGTGTTAGCCACCTGATCAGACCGGGAAGTGTTTCCGTTTTTGTCTCCTCTTATTTCCAATCTACTTCACCAAGTCATGTGCAGGGTTAACAACTTAAGCTAAAAACGTATCAAAGGTAAACACAAGTACAAGTTGTAATACAATATTAAACCATGTCCTTTTTTAAATCAATTGCTATATAACTACATGTAGTCGAGTACATTATGAATAACGACGTGTCGTTTATATAATGTATATAAACATATTCAATTCAATATTTTTAACATTAAATCTGCGACCAAGCTGATATAAATGCAATAATAAGGATAAAAAGAAATCTTGATTAAAAATGCAACTCCTGTTACATAGAAATAATGATTTAAAAGCTTAAACTATAAAAATATCAGTGGAAACTATATAACTAATGAAAAGCGGTCTTGGCAACGTTAGAGGTTTAAGAGCGAGGCTTTGCCAAGAATTATCCAAACAGCAATTTTTCAATTGTAATAATTAGCGTGGTCTTATATGCTACACAGTTAGTTGCCTACTTCGTTACAAAATTTTAAAATCCCATTCAATAGATGAAATTAAGTTTAAATTTGGTTTTTCTGTTATTTATATTGCTATTCAAGAAAACTGTTGCTTTTCATGAATTTACTTTTTATGTATTAGATTAACTTATTACACGCAACTAGTAACGTATATTAGTTCATGACACTCAATTCATGTCTAATAAATATTTAGTAGGCCTATGACATACTGCACAGCAATTAAATTCCTTCTTTTTTTTTGTCTACAATAATTTACACGAGCTGTTGACATCACGTTTTGGGCTGGTTAAATTCATTGTCTTCATTCGTATAAAGAGATTAAAAGTACTGTAAAAGTGGTCATTTATTATTTTTTATGCTGTATATAATATTAATAAATGGAATATTTTAATAAATAGAACCATATTAATCTTTTGGTTTAAATAAGTAATTAATTGTTCCATATTAAAGTAATTTAGAGTAATTCCATTCCGAACATTATAATTAATAAAGGGTTGCCACGATTTAATCGTTCCAAAAGAAATCGTTTTCATGTGGTGGATACATCGTTTGTAATATAATAATTGTCTTGGTGTTTTCATTAAAAAATATTTTGTTGTAATTTTATTCGTACAAAGGGACCCCCCCCCCTCATTAGTATGTCAGCTCCACCTAGGTGTTTTTCAAATTTATAAATGAATATTACATAATAGTTATGCATTTATTACATAAACGGTGTCAAGGTATTACACGAGACGCAAATTAATTCGTGTTTAAGCATTATGCAAATATTACTAACAAGCGTCAAATTCAACAATACAATACTATTTTAGTAAACATGTATTTCATGTTTTGATAGAGTAACAATGCATTTTTATTCTCAATCTTCTCTCGAATACAATTAACTAATAATACATTGCTTTCAATTGAGTTGAATGCAAAGAAGACTCTTAGAAATCTTACCTCACTTTACAATGGAAATTTAATTTCATACAGCCCCTAGCGTGGTAGTACGTGTTTGAATTACGTAATGAAGAATAGTAAGTACCTCATAGTTCCGATTGTGAATAATAAAACACATTAAAGCTATTTGTTGAGAGAGAGCTTTAAAAAAAAGTTCAACATTCAGTATACTTCACTAATATTTGATTAGTTCAAAAGTGTGTTTTTCATAAATATGTTGTATGAAACTTACATACATTTCAAGATATCATTCCCGAAATTCGACGGTTTTTATGTTCCATTCTTAGAATATTTTGCAGGTTTTAGATGGTCCGAAACTAGCTCAAGCTGATTTTGAAAATGTCTCTTATGACTCTGTTTAATAAAGTATTCAAAGTTATTGAGTTTGATTATCCTCCTTCAAACTTGGCTAATCCTGTTAACAATGGTGAACGACTCTCAAAAAGCGATTCAACTTAGAAACTGTAATTATCAATAGAATTGTTTGAGTCCAAGAATCGTTTTGGAGTTTCTGAACTAATTTATGAGTGTAATTGATTGAAGTGTCTTTGACCTTACCTTAACTTTTGAGATACCTAATATAATATTTTAATTATAAATAAATGACAATGATATAGCCTTGCAGGAAATCTTTAACTAAACCTTCAGAAGTGTGAAATAATGCAGTATTTTATGGTTGATTTGTCCTATGAATATAAGGTCTAATATGAAAATGATTTAAGGTGGTTAAACGTTAATTTATCTCTCGTTGGTTGGGAATGATAAGCTTTAGTGTTAAGCATTCATATCAGTGATCACATTCAATTAAACT
This sequence comes from Macrosteles quadrilineatus, assembly GCF_028750875.1. Classification (NCBI taxonomy): domain Eukaryota; kingdom Metazoa; phylum Arthropoda; class Insecta; order Hemiptera; family Cicadellidae; genus Macrosteles; species Macrosteles quadrilineatus. The sequence continues at coordinate 757,685 of NW_026542616.1, read as the reverse complement.
TCTATATACCGAATATGATGTTAATTCACCTCAAACCTTTTTTATAATGACTACCCGTATGCTACGTTTAACCAATTCAAACGAAAAAATGGGTCCTAATAAACGATTTGTAATTGGAAACATTGAAAAATTATGAAGAATAACCAAGTAAAATCGTACAACGTTCTATGTTTAAATATGCATAAGGATTTAAAAAATTGTAAACCTACAAATTATCTTATATTGTAGGCCTACAATAAGAAAAATAGTAAACACATAAGAAATAAATAAAAAAATAAATAGTAAATAGTAAATAGTATCACATAAGAAAATTATATGATTCTTCCGTACGTTTCTATAACATATACAGTAGCTACAAAATATGATAATATTTACCGCAATATGAGTAATCGTTTCCGACTGAACAAAAAAGGAACGATTACTTTTTAGATATAGATTGATTCAGAATAATAATTCCAAAATGTTTATATTGAAGATATTTTTATGTTTAACATAGCATTTTTATAATGCAAATATGAGCTCACCTAAAGTTACAAACACTATAAAACAAACATAAATAAACATAATTTGTTCACAATGCACAATTATTTGTACGAAGTACAAGATACACCTACAACGGATAAATGCTTACCTAGCAATGTTGCAATGTACTCAGCTATTATTCTGTCGCTTTTCATGGTGTTTTAACTCTAAAAGCGAGCAACTCCAGTTAAACCCAACCCAACCAGTATAAGCTTCCAACAACTGCATCTACTGTAAATGTAAAGCTGGCAAATGTCTTTTCAGAGCCAAACTGTCAACTAACACGTGATTTACCACTGAGATTTTTATTTTTTTGTCCTATGGACGCTAGGCACGAGCCTGGGATTGTTTTTCACATTACTTCAGGCTAGACCTAGGGGTTGCGGCATTATCACATAGATCAAATCCATTGGTGACTTGGCGGGGATCGAACCCGGGACCTTAGGGACTGAAGTCCCGCGCTCTAACCACTACGCCAGCTCGCTCCCCTTAGCTCGCTCCCCACCACTGAGGTAGAGTATACTTATATATAACATTAGTATACTTCAATATAAACTACTTAAAACAGATATTCCTACGTTTTCGTGTGCCCATTACCTTTTGATTATACGTAAAAGTAAGTTCAATAGTACAATTGAGTTGTTTTCATCTAGGGACACTATTCATATCAGATGAGGTTTTGTAATATATATCGGACAAAGTCAATATGAAACGTTTGAATTTTCTTATGAGGATTGGCAACAATATAAAATACGAGTGGGTCAACTTTAATATCATGTTTTAAAACTAGCTTGCTGTTGACTTAACCGACAGTACGATTGGGGAAAATTATACGTAAACGATTGAATTTCGTAAATAATTTTTTCCTTGTTCCCGTTAGTTTAACAGAGCGTCAAACTCAATATGACATCGTATAATAACATCCGTTGGTGTCGAAAACCCAATGGGTGGAAAATAACATCTCGTTTGAAAATGCAAAACGTAGGTGGATCCCCAATCACCAAACGGCTACGGAAATGCCGCCTGCTGTTGCCAAAATATATTAATATTTAGCGATATACAATTTTTAGGTTCCATCTGCTTTACGTTTTAAGTTCAGTGCAGAGATTCCAGACGAATATGTAATAACTTCATCCGACACTTTATGAGCTAAAATTTAATGTTTTAACCAAATAAACCAATAATTCAGAAGATAATTTTGAATACTTCTCCGTAGGCCTACACGTTGAAGCTGATTTAAATTAATATGTCTCAGTCACATCTATTAAGAAAAGGTACCATATCATTATCTTACTAATATTATAAAAATGTGAAAGTTTGTGTGTTTGTTGGTTTGTTTCTTTGTCTGAAGTTTAATCACGCATTTAATACTGGTCGGATTTTAGGCTGAAATTTGGTATGATGATAGCTCACTTTCCCGATTAACATATAGACATACTCTTATCTCTAAAATCCTTTCGGGCTCTGCCCCAGTGGCTCTGAAGTTTCGCATATTAACCTTATGAGTTGGTTACTATGTTCTGGTTACTACATTGTATGTTGCAATACTTTTGATTATAGTTGGTTTACTTCAAGTGTTTATTTTTATGAGAAAAAGAATAATGCAAAGGTTTTTGTAGTTTTATTTATTCAGGCCTCCGAATGAGATCTCCCCAAAAAACCCACAGACCAGTAGAAATCAAACCCACTCATAAGATCAGTGTGTACCGTATCCAGTATACCGCTATTCTGACAATAATTAACAGAACGTAAAAGTTTAATGTGTACAATGTTCCTCATAATATTCATACTAGTGTACCTGTTGCTCGAATTCGAGCAATTGCTAAGTATTACAGGTGTTATTTTAAAACGAATAACAGTCATAGTTTCTAATGACTTTAAAATGTTCGACTCAAATATTATGAAAATACTCAAGATGTAGCCTACATAACAGATCGATATAATCAAAATTTAATGTAAATAGTGTTTTCTACAAATAGCGTTACTCATAGCCGTATTAGGTCTCCAGACACATTATGTGTACAAAAGCCTAACAGCACGACTCCCTTCCCCATACCGCTCTGAGCAATTAGGATCATTGAGATTCGCTCTAACCTTTCCTCTCCCCTTCATGAGCAAGTTTTCATTCCTTTTCTCTCCTAGTTTTTGTTTGTTTCTTTTTTTAACACCTGTATGTATCCCTGGTTTTTCCTATTTCCCTAGCTACTTTTCTAAACGTCTCAATTGTTTCCTTGTCACTCATCATGTTTTATTTTCTCATCTCTAGACCTCTCTTATCCAATACTTATTCCTGTTCTCTTCTATTTGTTTCCTGATGTGAACAATTTATAAATACGCGACTCGTGGTTTTTATTTCTCCACATCTACATACTTCCTCTTCCACCATGTGAAATCTTCACAAAATCGCATTGAAATTTTCCATGTCCTGTGACAAACTGCGTTTCATAATGGTCCATCTCCCAATCTTGTTCCAGTCTCTTTCTGATGTTAGGTATACATATGAAAGTTTACCTTTAAAACGTTCTGTTTAACATAAAACACTCTGTTCCCAACGCATTTGCCACTCATCTAATATCTCCTCTCTTCTGTTTCCTTTTTTAGTCTTACCCGCCTCCTTGTTTTCCAAAATCAACAGCTTATGCAGCGATTATCCAACAGTCCTAAATTGAATGTGGAATCTTCAGGCGGCTGTTGGAGAGCACACGTAAACCCAACACGGAAGGGTGCTTGCTGTATTCGGCTATCAACGACAATAGTATTATTCGTATTTCGTTCTCGTTTACCAGTTAAAATTTGTTGACCTCCTCCTATTGGCCGTCCTGGTCAACGTCTTATAGTATCCATTAAGTCAAACGTTTTATTGGTTATGTTTTGATTTTGTGCAAAATTTTAGTATAACCAGTTGTTTCAAATATTAGTGTCAATTTGAAAGTATTCATCTGTTCACATGTAAACAAACATTTTATCCCTATGAATAACATGGGAACTTTGAAGGCCACTGGGGCAGAGCCCTGATGGAATTCCAAAGTTTTTTTTTGTTTGATGGCAAAACTACATGCCAAGACCTTTATAACGACACCTTGGACGTGGTGATCAATAGCACCACCACTCCAAAACAATTATGACAAAAATATGCCTAGCGTATTAAATATATAGATTACCATTAAAATTTACTGTAGATAAAGATTTCAATGAGTAGTAGACTTGAGGAAATGGTTTCTAGAGTACTCTTAATTACTTGTGTGATAAATAAAACCCAAGTATGCTTTAGATTTGTCACGGTACTCGACATTTAACCGCTTTTAACGGACTAATGTGTTTCTAGCTCTAAAAGCAAGCAATTACAGTACATGTTAGCATAGACCAGTCTGAATAGGCTTCCGGAAACCTACTGAAAATTCAATGCTGAACACGTTCTTTTCACAGTTAAATAGTCATTTACCCTACCATATTTATCATTAAGCTATTAAAATACTGTACATTTGCCTTAATTCAACTATTAATTTTATTCTTTGGGTTAGTAAAATAATTTTAAGTCAATTGGAAGAAAATGTAAACGGAAAAGATTTCACTAAAGACATTTTCCCCTTGTGCTTTATTTTAAGCACATTCATTTGTGTCAAAGGAGCAGTTTCGTAATTTGCATTGAACACGGCTACTCTATGAACGAAGTCTGTTTTAGTTACGCATGAGTAAATTAAAACTAGTTGAACGTGTAATATTCTCTTTGACGAACGAATTATTGTCTTAAAAATAAATGTGAGTTTTAAAACGCAGTAATTTAATATACAGGGTGTTTCCAAATTGCCTGGACATATTTGGTGGACTGCCATTTAAGTATGGGTCCAAGATTTCCGTCAGATTTCTGTCTGTCGGTTTGTTTGTGATGTTTAAAATATATTTTATACCTTAAGCATTTTTCAAAATAGAGATTTCAAAATTGTTATAAATGTAGGTATAGAAGGTAAAAAGAGCTTAATATTTAGTTCCAATATCTCAAGCCTTTTCAATATGGCGGCCATTTAAAAATTGGTCTGCCAAATTTCATGAAACCCGTATTTATTCATAAAATTGTTTTTACACAAAATGATAGAGAATTTAAATCCAAATCAAATGAGACCTTTTTGTTAAAACCTGATGACAAACAACCAAAATACCAGTTTTTTTCTTAGATTTGCGGTCATGCAATTTAATAGGACCTAACTTGAGTTGTATGGTAGTCCTTAAAAATTGGGTAACCGAATGTAAAAAAAACGGATAGCTCGGTTGTTCGTCATCCAATTTCAATGAACCATGTCTCATTGATTTATATTTTAAATTTATATATTTTTTATCATAAAGTGTTTTTTTTTTATTAATACGGTATCATATTAAATTTTGAAGAAAAGATTTTAAATGGCCGCCATATTGAAATGGCTTGAGATATTGGAACAACATTTTTTAAGCTCTATCTACCTTCTGAATTGCACATTTTTTACATTTTAAAATGTATATCTTGTAAAATGCTTAAGATGTAAAATAATTTTTTAAAGTCACAAACAGACCGACAGACAGAAATCTAGGCATTTTAGACCCATACTTATATGGAATTCTATGTTTGTCTCGCCCAAGGAACAAGTCCACAAAATAAGTCCAGACAATTTGGAACCACCCTGTACTGTATAAAAATTATATTTGATGTATTGTTGCAGCGGTCAGCAAAAATGGTTAAATCAATGAATTTGAGTGGCGATAATCAACCCATCATAATCCATGCTTTTGATGAGTATGAAGTAATGGGTTCGAGATCTGCTGCCGCCAATTTTGGTACCATCATAGACTATGTACCATAATGTGGTGTACAATATAGTCAATGGTACTGTTCATTCATGTACGGTGCCTTGCTCTAATGACAAGTTCAACCATAGCTCTATGGTTCAACGCACAGGCCTAGCCCACTAGGATGTGTACATGAATGTTCCAGATTAAAACTTAGATTAAAGGAGTAGTTGTCCACTCTTTTAATACATGATTGAACCTCTTTTGAGAATCGAAAAAGGATTTTCTTTGTTTACGTTAGTTCATCAGAGCGTAAAAGACTATGTGACATCTCATAACAACAACCGGCGTAGAAAACAGAATGGGTGGAAAATAACATCCATAGTAAAAATGTTTAATGAGTGGATCCACAAACAAAATGCAGCTTACCAATGTTTTAACGAGTGTTGTCAAGTCTTTTCACTCCCAAAATTATTTCTAAATAAAAATATCTAAGTGTAGTTTTACTTATAATTCATCCTGATAGCTTATAATATCCTTCACATTTCGCTTATAATCACTTCTCGGGATAGTACTTTAAACAAAACTGATAAATAAAGATACAAGAGCATGTTACATTTAGAATTGCTACTAATATAAAACAGGGTTTTCAGGGGTCGATGATGATATTTTTGCAAGTTCATGCAAGTGTATTATGTTAAAAGTACTTTTGTGTTATAGAAAGTTAGATTTATTTTATTGTAAATTTAAATTACGTATTTCTTGTGTAGCTTTTGTTCATTAAAATGTCTGAATCATTATTTTATAAAGTTTATAAAATAAATTACTTTACTTAATTTAGTAGGCTAAGTTTGTAGGATAAAATAAGTGTTACATTAGTTTATAAAGAGTATAACATAGACTAGTTTATTATATACCTGAATGATAATATTATGTTATGATTCATCTGTTTGTGTTAGCTCGATGCTGTGTTAGCTTTGTGAAAGTAGTAACTTATTTCAAACCAACAAATATAATAAGCAGCACTAATTTCTCAACAGCTTCTTACAATAACCATAGTTAAATCATACCTTTGAAAACGCTATAATTTCATTGAAAAGATAATTTCCATTATATCATCACTTTTATACGAGTAGGCTATATTGGTTTGGAAATATGTTACACCAAATTTACAATTAGAAGTTTAGCTTAACTGATTCATTCATTAGCTTGTTAAGTCGATTGGAAGAAAATTTAAACGGAATGGACAAAATTTCAATAAAGACGTTTATATTTACCATATAAGCTTTATTAACATATTAATTATTAAATGTTTAACTTAGTTCTTGGATCTGTATACTTTTTACCAAATAAACAAATATAAGATAACCAAAGTTGTCCCACTCATGACCTTCAAATTACCATATTAGTTTGATGGAGTTACAAATTATGTTTAATTAAATTTACCTGCTTGATATTTTTTAGAATTACTCAAACATCTAATGAAATGATATTAATTTTATAGGCTATACTTAATACTCAATGCTTTCTAATTAAAATTATTAGTCTACATTTTGAGGAGCGTAGTTTTATATTTGTATATAAATAATTTATTCAGCACACCAGGCAAAACTTTAACTTGACGTTGTATGATTATACTTACTAAATAACCTAAAACTAACAACCCAACTACTTCAACAATCTTTCAAAATTATATAAAAATCCCTTTTATTATTTTTTAGAAAAATTCTTAAAATAATGTTAAACTCACCCGCACTTTCCCCAGGCCAGTTGTCAGAGCAAGAGCACACGACGGCCGCCAGTCCGCACACAAACATGGTGTAGGCCGCGAGGGCCGTCATATTCGCGGCGCGGAGGCTACAGCGGCGTCGGGGCGCTGGCAGGGTCGGCGGCAATATGACACTAGCCGTCGCGGCGCGGAGCTGCGCCAGGTGCTCATGCGCCGACGATATCAATGGGGCAGTTGGTAGCGCCACATTCATACACTGTGTATCAAAGTGGCTCTAGTGCAGAGTGTATAGCAATTAATTGACATACAGTAATCCTAATTACAATTTTGAAGCCTGTTTCATGCTGGTCACGTTTAGACTACTACCTAAAAAAGTAATAGATTGTTGGTTTTGTAGTGACAAATCTTTTCGGTTCTGGACCATCTTTGGGCTTACAAGGAGTGAAAATCAATCACTAATTTGAAGGTAGTCAATAAATTTCAATTGAAACTATTACACTAAAAACACGTCACACACGAAAATATTCCGTTCGTTTTTGTGGACTAAATAATAACTTGGGTATCGTATCGTAGATGGGTTCTCACGTTTATGTAGTTAAAAGTTACAAATACGTAAGTGCAGTTCGTTTTATTTTCACAAAGCGTAAGGCCTATATATTAACAACTATATATTAACACATTTAGCTTTAAAATGCATGATATTATCCAAAAGAAAAACTGGACTGCCTGGACAAACAATTGACAGTATCATGTGACAGTGAGAGGGATAAATCAAAAACCAAAACTAAGAGTGATGGGGCTGAAATATTGCCTACATTTGTCTGGCCTCTGGTCCACTGTCTTCTTTATTTCCACAAGCAGTTTTGATGTCACAAAATATACGCATGGCTGCAAAAATAACTTCCAGAAGTGTAACAAGTATTTTAGTACTTAAATATGCATTGCTGTGATAACTTAAACACCTTTTAAAGCTCAAACTATTGTACATTTAGTGACTTACCTTAGTTGGTTTATTCCTGAATATATTGTTTGGTAAAGGAAAGGTAAGCTATAATCTGTACATACAATCTATAAAGTAGAGCAGAAATGTGTACAACAAGTTTACGTAAAATATTCAAGTAGCCGCAAAAATAGCTACCAAAAAGTAAACTATGTATATGTTGTATGGAAACGTGTTGTGTTTCCAAAAGTCAACATTGAATATACGCACGAGACCATTGTTTGTTCTTGTTTGGGTTTTTAATGACTGTTTGATGGTTCTTCCTAAAGGGATTATTTAGTGTAGGATACGCATTTACCCTTGGAACCACCAATTTGGTAGTCAACTATGTTTTGAGTTTTATCGAATACTTTTCCATTTTAATGTCCCCAGAGGCCAAAAACACCATTTGTTCTAATTTATATTCATACATAGGGAGGGAGAGAGAGAGAGTTATATATGTGTCCGTCCGGGTTTATATATGTATTTATCTTATACTAAAATATTAATATTTCACTAAAAAACACACTTTATTAGTTTCCTTGTGGCAGCAAAACCTAGGTACTCGTTAAACCTAATAATATTTAAATAGATTTAATTGAAAAACTACTTAGACAAAAAAATTCGCTTAGTTGGCAGGTTCGCTGTGGCGAGGGTATTTTAAATTTACAAACATAAACCTTTAAAATTTCCAAAATTGGCCACATCGGTTTATGACAAGCAAACCACGTAAAATGGTAATAGAAAGCTAAAAATTACTCTAAAGTCATTTATATGGAGAAGGAAAGTATTGACTGAAATTCCGAAAACAATTTCTCGCAGTTCGTTATAAAACTGAGTAAACAATTATAGCGATTGTTTACTCGCAGGGTGTTTGCATTAATCAACTGCATCATGTTGGCTACACTGCAGGCAGGACTGATGCTGATATTCATGTGATGTAAAGACCGTTGACCCAACGAAGGTTGATGACTGAAAGTCTAGTTTGTTGACTTTGAAACTTCGGTTTTGCAACTATTGATTTCCTTCATTCATAAAAGTGGTCAATAAGTTGCGTTGGCTAATCAAACGAGCTATTTATTTGAAGAATTTCACCAACCTTATACTGTGCATTATGATGTAAATGCGTTATAGGCTATGTATTAAAAGTGTAAACAAGGCACAGAATAAAGCAACAAATGAGTTTTGCATTGCACTGTGTCAAAAATAGGATATAAAGTACTTTGCTCTTAACAGTAACAATAATAAACAATGTTTTGCGTGTTTATGTTTTTGTTGTGATTTAAAACAAACAAAGTCGCCCGTTGTATTTTGTGAAATAATATAGCCCGGTTAATTGTTTTCCTTTAAAACAGACAAGCCAACTCGTATATAAAATCCAATTCACCATTTATTCGACGTGTTCGCAAACCAGCATGATCAAACGATGTATGTTTTCTTTTATTTGAGGAGGGGGGAGGGGTTATGGGGTGAAAATTGAGCTTCATAATTTTTTGCCCTAAAAACATAAAACTATGAAATTTCTTTCCAAACCGTTTAGTTCAGCTTAAAAACAAATAATTTATTACATTGAAGCGTTGTCTGCGCTTAATAGTTAAAGAGAAAATGCCAAAAAATATATACATTAAATTCTTGTAGAGAATAAGTGAACTGTTGTAGTTTGCTTGTTTATGGATTTTTCACTACACTGTACAGAATTGAGAATATATATATATTTGTTTATTGATTTATATTTATTTATTAATAAATTATTTTGCACACAAAAATCTCAAATATGTTAGTTATAAACTAGCTTTGGTATGTGCGGGTAAGGTTTTTGTTTTACCTAATTGTAAGTTTGCAAACAATATTAATATCCCACTGAATTGTGGATATTTAAAGGCATGCACTTTGGATGCGATCCTCCCTGGTGTGGAATAACGTCAGCAGCACTAGTGAATACTACGACTATCCGCAGTCTTACTTAATTCCATTAACTCCCACTGGAGCATAAGGGCTTTAACTAGTACTAGTGTACATGTTGCTCGAATTCGAGCAATTCCAAAGTATTACAGGAGTTATTTAAAAACGAATAATAGTCATATTTACAATGAGTTTAAAAGAGTCAACTCAAGGATTAGGTACCGGCGTGTAACTCAGAACACGATTATCTTCGTTATTGATAAACCTAAAGAATTCCGGCCGGTTTTCTCCTTCTCAAAATGCCTCGATGTACAGGCACCACAGGTCATTGATAGATGGCCAATTGAAAACGAAAAGTCGTTTTGGATTAGTGTTAGGGTGCATTTGTAACCTAATAGTTGAGATTGTCCAGGGTCAGGTGCTGACTGTGATGAGTTAAGCCTATTACGCGTTACTGTTCTGTAGCTGCGGTCGTTATCACGATTACGCCTCCTGTCTACGTTTCGTTGTTGTCACGTCAGAGGCATTTAAAAGAAAAAAAACAAAAAAACAAATTATAGCTACACAAAACAACGATAAATGCAGACATTTAAGTTACAATCGTGCTAACACGATCCGTCGTAGCGGCACAAAACGACGATAAATACACAAATTTAAGATACAACCATACTAACACGATCCGTCTTGGGGGTTATGTTTACACAAACTCAAATAGTAAACATTGAATTTAAAAATAAATAACAGCAATTAAATTATACAGCTGATCAAAATCTAAACAATTATGTTCTTCATAAAGATAACATGGGAACTTTCTAAGCCACTGGGGCAGAGTCCAAGGGATTTTTCAGAAATGTAAGGCCAGTTTGCAAATCTACGCGACACGCTCTTTCCAATGAGACATCAACGGATAAAATCGGTTAAGAAATGGCGGAGGAGTTCAACCGACAAAGTTTCATGTAGCGTATTAATTATATAGATTCTCAACTGGTGCATGTCAGTAGCAACTTCTCTTCAACTCTTCCCAACTTTTTCTTGCCTGTCTCGCCTCTCTTTCAACACTTCGCTTACAAATTTTCTCCTGGCCTTCCTCTGATCTTTTTATTTCACCTTTTGGGGTCAAATCAAGTGCTTCTTTTTCCAGGGCATAGTTTGGTTTTCTCAGTGTGTGGCCAATCAATCTCCTTTTCTTTATTTTCCCATTTATAGGCAGTTTGTCTGTTCGCTCAAGCAATTCCTTGTTTGAAATCACCTCTGACCACCTAATGTTCAAAATCTGTTTGGCTCGCTCATTTCACATCAATCACATCTACCCGGCATACCGTTAACCCGACTTCCAACCGGCACCGGCACGGGTGCACCTTTCACATAACGCCGACACCGGCACTCCGGCAGTTGTACTCCAGCTTGTGAAACTTGTGTGTCGTGGGGATTGAAATGTAACGTAATAGAGCGATTGCAATGTTACTTTGAGATTAATTTTACTGAAACTTCATTTATATTGTATTACAGTAATTTTTATTTTACTCAATTTGAATTGAATAAAATTCAATAAGTAGTTATTGAATTTAACTAAATAAAATTCAGTAAATAGTTGCCTTCAAGGATTTTTTCTGACATGAACAAATCTTTGCAAACAAATAACCAAAAGGAACACACAAAACTACAAACAACTGAACTATAAGTACACGATGAGAAGCCCCGCATCCCTCGACTAGTACCCAGCAGCCGGGCAAGTGATTAACCAACAACGACACATGCCGTTGCATATATGAAAGGTCCCATACACCCATTGCCAGTTAAACGACACCCGCCAGCCGGGTGGAGGTGAAACAGCAATTTACAAATACTTGCTAGCCTATGGCCGTGTCATTGTCACTGAAGTTTTCCACTTTTCACACCCATATATAGTAAAACAGACTTGGCATATTTATTAAAAAGTCGCAACTTAATTTTCCTTTGATATATTTTAATTTTTCCATAATGGGTACATTTGAGCTTTTAAAGCTCAATTTGCTTTCTTTATACGGCTTCTCATTTAAAACTAGAGGATTCTGGACCCTTTCGTTTACCCTCATTTCTTTAGTTTTTTGACATTAATTTTAAGTCCAGCTTTTGTTGCTATTCGGTTTAAAGCTGAAGTTTTCTCCTGCAAATCACTAAACATTTGTGACAATAGACACAGGTCATCAGCAAAATTCAGGTCCTCTAACCTATCACGTGGGTTCCACTGAATTCCTCTTCTCCGTCCTTCTAAAGGACGTCTTAGCATCAAGTATACTGAAGAGTTGGTGAAAGGATACATCGTTGCTTCATACCTGTATCTATCTTTATTGGTTGTGAAAGTTTTCCCTCATGTATTACTTGACACTCATATCCTTCATATGCACACTTTATCACGTTTACTAGCTTCTCAGGCACCCAATAAAATTGGAATCAGCTGAGGATTGAGGACTGTTGATTGATGAGAAATCTACTAAGGGAGTAATCTATAGTGAAACTTACAATCAGGCAAATGGGAATTGGCTTAATCAGTAGGTTTGCTGCAGTAGGGGTATTATTATTAGTTTTATAACTAAAATCGCTAAACAATATCTTATGTTATAGAAAAGGCAGGGACATTTATAGATGAGTGAACGAAGTGAATGAATCTATGTATCGTGTATAATAGCGGAGTCGGAGAAAAGTTGTCCGCTTGTCTGTGACTCTGTGCGTTCGTATCAAAAACTCAAGAACCGTCGTTGCACTTATAGCGTTCAAATTTTGCACGAATAATTATGACACCAGTGGGAAGACGCCATTAAAATTCTAGACGATTCCGCTCAGTAGTAATTATAAAACCCTAAAAAATATATTTTTAGGGATAAAATACATTTTTTTATACATTCCATGCGTATTTTACTTGAGGAGTATGTTTTATCTATGGTACAACTAAAAATGTGCTGTTATTTTAGTAATCTAAGTATGTAATACAAAATTTAAATGGCCACTATTAAAAAAATAATGAGTAACAACTGTTTTCTAATTAGGTATCTTTTCTCAGATAGGTATTGCTCCCATAAAATGTTTCATAAAGTGATTATTTATTTAGTTGTAAATAAACATAACAAAGGTGAATATCTTGGTAGGTAATGCGTTTTGGGAAACATGTTATTCTAGGTTATCTCTTTATCCATAAATGCCTATCTCTAAAGGTTGTTGTTGGCCTACTTGCCTTAACTCTGTGTAGAGAAGTAACAACTAAAAACTGGCAAATTAGGCCTACCGCACACGAGAGACTTTTAAGAAGCTAAATATTCTTGCGCATACCATTTTTATGGTTAAAACGTGCCGATTGTAGTTTTGTTTACACTACTTTCATTGCTGTACACATGTTAAGTTACATTATGTTTACTTGACGAATGTGTTCAGTTGGTCACAGTGGTGAAGATTGTTTACTTTTTGACACGCTTCACGTCTGCTATGTTTTGGATCTGCCATCTGTATTCTGTCTGTCTGTCTGTGTGGCTTTCACGATAATTTTGAGGTTATGCTTTTTAAACAAGTATTATTTGTTTTTAAATAATTAAGGAAACATAATCTCCGAAGATTTTGTTAATTGTTTGATTATATCTAACGTAAAGGGTTATGATGATTGTATAAATTAACTTTGCTCATACGTTGTTGCTTTTTCAATGGATATTAGAATCGGAATTGATAATGACACTAAACCAAATAAAAATACTCTCCGAAAGGATAACCAGGCAATACGTGTCCTGTACTACGATATTAGCAAATATAGTAGTACAAATCAGTTTTTTATTTGCTGTGCTGGTGTGTTCGCCTTTTACCTGATCTATGGTTACTTACAGGTAAGTGAATAATCTTGCAGTGGAGTATTTGTTAGGGTTTAAGGTTGCTTCTCTTTGGTTAAGGTTGTAACCTGACCTTGGTAACATGGTTGTAGTCTAACCTTGGTAACAAATACCATAAAACTCTAAGCTAAGCTAAAGCTGGAAATGTTGACAGTGGGCAAAGGAGAGGACGTAGCTTCGTTTGATGAGGTAGTGGGCTCGCTTACCGTACTCTAGAAACGAGGGTTAGTAATGCCGCGTTTACACCAAAGTCTTCCACTTAGTTTTCCACTAGTTTCGGCAATTATTTTATGCTTTTTCTATAAAATGCAGCGACTTTTTCTGTCGTCATCTAGTGGAGCAACAAGTTTTCCATTAAATTTTGGTTTCCCACGGAGAGTCGGTAAAGATCTAAGAAAGTTGACAACAAAAAGTTGAAGACTAGTTGCCACGCTACGCGCTTTGCGCAAGTTGTACTGATCATTTCGCGCCTATTCTTTGGCAACAAGTTTTCCACTAGTTGCTCTAAATTAGTGAGAAGCAACATTTAGTTGTAAACTTTTAGTTGTCAACTTTTGGTTGTCAACTTTGGTGTAAACACAGCTTTACAGTACTGCAGCATCAAATTAATATTTCATCATAGGTTCTCTGAGGATCTGTCCCAAGTCCACTACCTCATTTTTGTATCCGAACATGAAGAAGCTATTTTCTTATAAATGTTTGTAGTTTTCAAGAAATAGTGTTAAAACTGTGGGGACATTTAAGGTAAGGTTAGTCTTATATTAACTCATCACAACAGTTCAGAAGGCAATCATAGTAAAAAAAAAACCAAATAACTTAGGTCTATAATTTTAATTGAGATTTAAAATACTTGTTTTCTTGTCTACTAACAATAGTTTGAACTTTTTGTTTTACAGGAGCTCATTTTTACTCTAGAAGGCTTCAAACCATATGGGTGGTACCTAACCTTAGTCCAGTTTGCATTTTATACAATATTTGGATTCGCTGAGAGTAATCTCAATGGTGACACAACAAGGCAGTAAGTATAGAATTTTTTTCATAATTTAAAGAGTTATTAATTTGTCAATGGCTTATCATAATTTTTTTTAAATTTAAAGCTATACTAACTAGCTAACTTTATCTTTAACTTAAACCTGTTATACAGTGTGGCGCAGATGGATCGGGTGGTTTTAACCCTCCGAGTGTTATGTGTCGTAAAAGCGACTCATAACACATCCGCTGTAATGTTATGTGTCGCTTTTGCGACTCACAAACACTGTTTACGGCGACGGCTCTGGGACTGACTGAATCGGATTGAACTGGATCGAGTTAGGTATAGTTTTTTTCAGCAGATTCAGAGCTTTCTCCTGATGTCTGTTTCTATACGCTTTTCATTTTAGTTCCGAAAATATTGTAGCAGACAGCTGACGTACATATTTGTGCTTGGTTAACCTCGCACCGATGACTGATGTGTTTTATTACGTTTATAATTGTTTTAGTGTTAAAAATCAAAAGTAGTGACACACGTGGTGTATTATAAGAAGATTTAAGTGATTTTGAAGGGCTGGTTGATGATCCTGAAGAAGTAGGTAGGCCTAGTGATATTGATGTAAATTATCAGCCAGATTCCGAACTATGGTTAGGCTATGTATTCTTAGCTAAACGCTATGTACCGAAATCTGTTTTTTGCTCATCATAACTTATTTATTTGCAAACCTACTTCCTTATGTTATTATATTTTTGGAATTCTCATAAAATTCTGAACAAAGTGGCTATTTTAAAATATTTGTAGACCTATAAATTATAACAATTTATTGAGCGCAAACATAATTTTTTTTTTCATTTTTTTATAATTTTTGAGAAATGTTAACCCCACAAAAATTGTTGAACATTTTTTTGTAATGTTTTATATGTTACATTGAAGCCCATAATTTTCCAAACAAAATGATATATAAAACAGTATACTTTACATTGCTTTTAAGTTTCTAAGATACATTTTAATAAAACCCTGCAATTGCGCAATAAATAGGCGAACATTAAGACCAAAACTAGAGACACTTGGAGGGTTAAAATACTTGTCAAACTGTCAATTTTAAAGGTACAGTATTGGATTGAAATAAAGTGTAAAACGTGTAGTTATAATGGAATTTTATCAACAAAAAATTAGTAAAGTTAGTTTTTAAAAATTACATCTATCAAATGCCCTCCTTCTCGAGAGACGCATTCTTGGAGTCGGTACTTAACGTTCCGCATTGCCCGCTCAAGCACATCACCAGGAATTGATGTGGTTTCGTTGTGAATTGTTGCCTTCAACTCCTGAATGGACCGGGGTTTGTTCATGTAGACCCGTGTTTTTTAATAGCCCCATAAGAAAAAGTCACATACCTTGAGGTCCGGTGAGCAAGGGGGAAAATGGAAATCTCCATTGCGGGAAATCAAACGGCCAGGAACAGAGCGTGTACAGCTTGCATTGATATTCTAGCGGTATGTGCAGTTGCCCCGTCTTGTTGGAACCACATATTGTCCATGTCGTAATTGTTCTCTTCAAGCTGTGGAAGAAGAAATTCTTCAATAATGTTTACATAACACTGCGAACTAACAGTAACCGCCTGCTTCTTTTCATTTTCAAAAAAGTGAGGCCCAATTAGGCCCTATCCCTAATTTAGAAACCCCACAGTAAAAACCGTCACTTTGTCACTATGGAGAGGCCGTTGGTGTAGATCTCTTGGTTAGTGTCGCCCAGTAACGTCAATTTTGCTTGTTGAAGTAGCTGTTAATGTGAAAGTGAGCCTCATCAGACATCATGATAATAAGGTTTTATCCAACATCAATTGGCTGCACTGAAGCCTTTGAAGATGGTCTGTTGGGAGAATCCTCTGCACCACCATGATTTTATAGGGGTGCAATTTCAGTTCTTTGTTAAGAATCCTTCCCAAGAGCTTGAGCACGATGTATCGTTGATATCGACAGGGGGCTCGTAATGACATCGCGTCTCACACGCTCCACGTTCTCAGGCGTTCTTATTGTTCGAGGTCTAGGCGTCCATTTTGCAGCACTTATGAACTAGTAGTGCGGAAATTATGCACCCAACTAAATATCTTATCTCGCTTAAGAACACTACCGCGAGGTGGGATGTTAAAAGGCACACGTCACAGCAAAAATTGACTCGTTAAAAACTCTTCCACTGCGAAAACACGATGCTCAACGGACCACGTAGCCATTGAGACTGAATGCCCACAACTGAAACTTCCCTTTATGGTATTTTAATTTATAACACATTTTTCACTTTTCCTCTAACAATTACGATCCATTTTAGCCATGTTTTAGCTATTGTTATATAAAAGCAACATTAGGTATGTTCTGTAATCCGAACTATCCTATTCAATCGTTCAAACTACTCTTGATCCGAAATACTTCGGATTAGGAGAGGTTTTACTGTAATGCAATTTCACGGCTTTAAAAAATAAACGTAAACCCATGAACAAACAAAATTTACTCGAAGTAAAATAGTAGGCCTACAGTAATATTTTCAATTTTAAAATAATTAGTTAACTTTATTTGACAGTAGGCCAAATTCAAAATACTATGCCTATTACATAATAAACTTTATTTTTGCACAATGGTTATGTTTACTAAATTTTGTAAAATCAGGCTACATTCCCCCGTTTTGGAGCATGATAATTCGTATGATATTACAAACTTACAAGGTATATTCGTATGTTTCAGCATTCCAATGAAGAACTACATGCTGTTGGCGTTACTTACTTTGGGTACAATGGGATTTTCAAATTCATCCTTGGGTTATTTGAACTACCCTACGCAGGTAATTGGGATTTCTTAGTTTTCTTCCTGATTTTCAATTTCATTGTTAGTCATTAACAGTACGTTACTTTTACTAAATCTTAAGGGGTTTCTACCTAGCAGCCTGAATTTCAATTCAAGATGGCTGGATTGAAATATAATTCGGGATTGAACATGCCTCTATTGTAAAAGCTCTCAACATTCTAAAAGTAATTTGTTTCCAATGATTGTGTGCTTTTTGTGCTCTTAACATACCAGAGCTTGCAATGGATGGGGAAGAATTAATTTTTAACTATTGTTTAGTAGTTAAAATCACATGTGAAAAAGACTAATTTACAGATTTTAAAAATTATTTGTAATCAAATCACCTCAAAGAAACAATTATGAATTTTGAGTCCATCCTGTGCATAGTTTATGTTTGTGAATATTTTACTGTTTATTTCAACTCGATCCCTTTATTAATGCACGAGGTTCTTTTTTCTAGGACCATGTTTACGCAGTAACCAGACGGCGGGTGGTTCCCTCTTAACTCCTAAAATTCAGTTCAGTCTTAAATCCTGTTTTTCACCTACCTCGGAAAACATTCATATCAGAAAGTTTTCAGTTTTATGTAAAAACAGTAGTACATTGAATAGGCCTACTAATGAATTATTCTTGTACAGGGTGGCCGATAAGTCCCTTTACACAATATTGCAGTACGTAACACACTACTGTTATAAACACGACAGATCAGCAAATGTTCGTACGAATCGTACGTGAGTAGTAAGGAAACAGTGGGGGTAGAATGTGAAGAATTCTCCCTTCCCCTAACACACTAGAACATTTATTAAATTTATCTTTAGTGTAAAGGGACTTTTCGCCACCCTGTAGTTTATACAAATCTTATAAAAGTGATTTAGGCCTAGAGCAAACCATAATTTGTCCAGTCTTACAAAGTAATAATATTTCATTTTGATTTAAAATCAAATCGGTTTTAAACTGAGAATTAGTGATATGATACTGTTTATTTTTTTGTACACCTAGCTTGTACAGCAATGGTTGACCGAACCACTTCAGAATCATTTCACGATATTTAAGAGACCGCACCAATGCTTTGGATTGCTTCAACGAATATGAAATATCAGCCAATGCTTTATTTCCAAAAGATCGAGTCTATTTTGAGGGTTAAAGCCTACATTTTACTATAAATTGGTGTAAAATACCTGCATTTATGCGATCTTGTTTGTAGCTGAGTTGCTACCGGTTTCAACTCACATTGGAGTCATCTTCAGGCAGTTATAAGATGTCTTCTCGCTTCATCCGAAGGTCGTCAATAGATATAAATAAATAAACAAAACACAAACACGTACACGGACATAAAAAAGAACATTTAACCCTTTGAGTGCCAACGTCCGGGGAACCGGACGTTTTTAAAACGAGCCAAAAGTGCCGACGTCCGGCCGACCGGACGTTTTTAGAACAAGCCAAAAGTGCCAACGTCCGGCTGACCGGACGTTTCGTAATGATCGAACAGTTGTCATAACAACCGAATGGATACTCGGATTCTTTTAACCCATATACAGGGTGAATAAAAAGTCAAGACCCCCCCTCTAATATTTTTCCAAGTAAATATACAGAGATATCCTTTTGGTGGTCGAGCAATCTTAGCAGGAAGTTTCATTTTATCATTTCGAAATTTTTGAGTGTCCCCCCAAAAGGGGGGATTTGGGGGGCAACTCAAATTTTTTAAATGTAAACCCCCTTCAAGTGACACCTCATTTTGAAGTGTTTACAAAAACTTAAGGAATGGTGAAAACTAGAGGTCGCTATCTCTTCTCTGTCCAAAATGGTAGCCCGTCAAATGTTGTGGAAAATCAATGGTAAAATTGTTAATATTGGCTGCCATTTTGGATAGAGAAGAGATAACGAGCTCTGGTTTTCAGCATTCTTTAAGTTTTTTTAAACACTTCAAAATGAGGTGTCACTTGATAGGGGTTTCTATTGAAACATTTTTAGTTGTCCCCCAAATCCCCCCTTTTGGGGGGACACTCAAAAACTTTAAGTGTAAACCCTCTTCAAGGGACACCTCATTTTGAAGTGTTTACAAAAACTTAAAGAATGGTGAAAACCAGAGCTCGTTATCTCTTCTCTATCCAAAATGGCAGCCAATATTAACAATTTTACCATTGATTTTCCACAACATTTGACGGTCTACCATTTTGGACAGAGAAGAGATAGCGACCTCTAGTTTTCACTATTCTTTAAGTTTTTGTAAACACTTCAAAATGATGTGTCACTTGAAGGGGGTTTACATTTATAAAAATTTAGTTGCCCCCCAAATTCCCCCTTTTGGGGGGGCAATCAAAAATGTCAAAATGATCAAATGAAACTTCCTGCTAAGATTGCTCGACCACCAAAAGGATATCTCTGTATATTTACTTGGAAAAATATTAGCTATAAAATACTGAAAAAGGTAGGCCTACGGGACACGACATGACGTGATCGGGCGAAAAACATTTTAGTTGAATACCTCATACCTTATAATTGAAGTTCAGTATTTGCTATTTTGTATTTGTTGATATATTACTACTGGAAAAATAGCTCAAGTAGATTACTGTTAATGGAAACTCAATCGTGGGTGACTGACATCTATCCGAGACCATTCACACCATCTGGCATCCAAACAAATGTAGGCCGAAGTAGAGCAAATCTGTTGTGTGGAAAATACCTGATATTTGCTTTACAACTATTTTACTAAATTCCAGGTAATCTTCAAATGCTGCAAGTTGATCCCGTGTCTGATCGGGTCCATTATCATCCAGCAGAAGAAATATGGCATGCTGGACTATCTTGCTGCCGCCTCCCTCAGTTTTGGCCTTACACTCTTCACTCTAGCTGACAGCAAGCTCTCGCCCAACTTTAATATCATTGGTTTGTTCCAAGTTCGTACATAGCTTCTTCATGTTTTTCTGCTTACTGCTTTTGAATCTAGACTAGTCCAGTATTTTGTCATAGAAAATAGGGGGTTTTTTTTGTAGCTTAGTTCAAAATCTAGGTCTTGCTCTTATGCCCCCAGTACACTCTCGCCGAGGCAAGGCGAGCGTTGGCGAGTGCAAGAGTGAACTCAGTGTGCTCGTCTTCTCTTGCCTTGACTCGGGTCGCCTCGCCTCGTCTTGCCTCATGCTCGCCAGCGCTCCATCTGGAGTCGGTTTTTTGACACGAGTCAAAGGACCCGAGACTGCACGAGTGGCAAGCGCTACTTCCACATCGAAGTTTGCCTCCATTTTGACTGAGAGACATAGCGAGAGTGTACACGGTAACCTCACATAAGCTCTCGCCCGAATTACTCGGCGAGCGTCTCGGGGAGAGTGTACTGGGGGCATTAAGATCAACCTATCATTGAAAAGCATCACTAACTGCTATGCCAATTTTTAATTAATTCATAAATTTGGTAAATAATAATGCTTTTGTAAAAATGTTCTTATTGTTTTATGATGTTGGCTCTGTTGCTTGCCTTGGTGCTTTTATAAAATGACTCTAACTTTGACAATTAGTTCTTAAACAGACACCTGGTATATTCATGTGTAACCAAAAGAAAGACCTATGCTTTCTTTAAGTTTTGCCATGGTGAACATCTGAAAGTCACAGCAAAGAGAGTCTGAAGTTTTAGAATGATAGAACTTCTTCTGCGATCCCCACCAAATAATGAAGATCTTCCAACTTTGTAGGATCATCATCACCATCTTCTGTACCCGTGGTAAAATTCTAAACATCTCCCGCGGTCATTCAGTCTTCGCAGGTTCTTTCTGCGATCGTGATAACATTGGGAATTAAATTTATAGCCACATTGGGAAAAAACAGCCCTAGTGTTAACTTCCTCTTGCGTATTCAATTGTAAACCGATTTTGATTAAATGAACCGAATTTGATGAATGAGTAGGCCTAAATATGTATGTAAATATTTATGTTACAGTAGAACCCCGTTTAACCGAAATAAAGGGGGGAGAGCCGTTTTGGATAACCAATATTTCGGTTAAGCCGTCATATGCTAAAAAATAGTCTAATTGAATTAATTGATATGTAGGCCTATTACCACGGTGTGTAGGCAAAATTAATTATGTTTTATTTCAGTTACAAAAATGTTACAATGGTTTAGAAAAAACTTAAAACTTAATTAAATCCCATTTTATCCCTGTATTATATTATCAAACTGTTTCGGTTAACCCGAATTCAGTTAACCGGGGTTCTACTGTACTTACAAAAAACACTATTCTCCTTCTACGTAGCAGTAAACCTAGGTACTTGTCAAACCTAAATTTATTTAAGTATGGAATAAACTGACATGTTAGTTTAAATAAGAAAAAGTTTAGTCCAAATCCAATCAGACCAATTGAAGTTCTCTTAGCTTGCTGGTTTGCTGCAGTAGGGGTATTTTATTCATGTTCTTGCTATATAAATAATCATCCCTAATTTAGCTTAATTTATAAACTTTTTGTTGCTTACTAGCAAAAATGCCACATTATAAAATTTTGTATCTAGAAATCACTGCCATCCCCATCAACAACTTCTGATCTAACCTCAAGACCTGTTGCAGGTGTGGGGATGATCTCCTGTGCCTTGGTGTGTGATGCAGTCATCGGGAACGTCCAGGAGAAGTCTATGAAGACCCACGGAGCTTCCAACACTGAGGTTGTTCTCTACTCGTACGCCATTGGCTTTGTCTACCTCCTGGCAGCCATGTTGGTATCTGGCACTCTCTGGGCTGGCTTCGCCTTCTGTGCCAGGGTAAAATAGATTTTGACTTTGTACAATTCACAATTGTTATATACTGGTTTAATGGTAATGATTGGGTTTTTAGAAGGTCTTGACTTAGTGCAAGACATTAGGGCTGTATGAGGGCAATAAAACTTAACTGAAAATATTTTTGACCTTTGCTTAAAAAAATTGTTTTTAGACTAATTTAGTTTGATGGTTTATCAAACATCTGGCTCACTATTTACTGTAGACACACTACCGTTTCAATTGTCTTTATCTGGCAGACTCTTGAAGGTTTGGTGAACTTATGATGGTCCAGTGGACTTTGAAATGTGCTATGGACTATGGTCCAATAGACTGCTGAAAATCAGTGGACTACCAATGGTCCAGCTGATTTATAATATGATCGAGTAGACATCAGTCAGTCCAATGAACTTCCAATGGACCAGGTTAGCCTTCAAATTATCCAGTAGCCTTCAGATGATCCAGTAGACATCAGTCAGTCCAGTGAACTTCCAATGGTCCAGTGTAACCTTAAAATGATCTCATAGACTTCAGTCAGTAAAATGAACTTCCAATGGTCCAGTGTAGCCTTCAAATGACCCTGTGGACTTAAGTCAGTCCAGTGAACTTATAATGTTCCAGTGTAGCCTTCAGATGATCCCGTAGACTTTAGTCAGTCCAGTGAACTTCCAATGGTCCAGTGTCCTTCAGCCTTCAGTCCAGAGGACTCTGGAATGATCAATGTACTGTAAATGATCCGACATACTTCGGATGTTCAGAGTGGTTACCCACACATGTCTCGCGCACCATGGTTTTATTTGTTATTCTTTTTGAAAAAACTAGTTACAGTATGACCTATTTATTCCAATGAATTATTAAATTTTTGCAATGTTCCTTTACTGATCAGTGATTTAGTTAACTAATTTTGCACATCTGTTGACAGCACCCAGTGGTCTACCTCTATGCTATGCTGTTCTCAGTGACAGGATACCTAGGTATACAGATAGTGCTGACTCTCGTACAGACGTGTGGTGCTTTAGTAGCAGTCACTGTGACCACATGTCGCAAAGCTGTCACTATCATTCTATCATTCCTGTTCTTCGCCAAACCATTTACATTCCAGTAAGTAGATAATAACATTCCTTTTTATGAATATTTTGAGTGTTTATTGTTGCAGAAAGGTGCTTCAGGCTAGTTTACCATTTGCAGTGATAAAAATGCTGTGATTTTGATCAAATCTTCTTTTTTCATCAATAATTCCGGACTCATTTCATTATCGTTAGAAAGTAGGCCTACCATGGAAAAGTAATCACAGAAGTAGATTCATACTTCATCATATGACCTTTCTCCGCACCTGGATGAAGGGGGCTTTACCATGTCTCCTCTAAAAGAACACACTAGATTTTTCATAGTCAACAAGGACTTTTTAAACACTTTTTTTTATTGACAACCCTACTGGGTAAAAGTATTTAAACACCTTTGTTGTAAAATATCTTTCATTACTGTCTGAATTTCTACAAAGATTTACATTTCAGAATTATCTAGTAATAACTGGATGTTTTCTAGGTATGTCTGGTCGGGCTTACTTATTCTACTTGGCATTTACCTCAATGTCCTCAGTAAAAACAAAAGTTTGACGCACAACCTGTCTAGAGAACTCTGGCGTTTGATTGGACGCTTCCGCCGAGACAGAAGAACATTACTTACATCCTCCGTCTAAGACTTCTGTGATAGACTGTTATTTAATTATAGATTTATTCCTATTAAGTTTAAGTCTTGAATAGAAAGTTTGAATTTACAGTTTTCAATCTATGACTAAAGAAATTTAGAAGCTGTAAATAGCAAGATCAATTATTGTATCTACTTATTTTATCTATTTGCTGTAAAATAATTTGTTAGCTATGAGTTATTTTAGTTTCAATGGTGTACATGAAGACCGAGAACATTACAAAACTTCTAAAAAATAACAAGATCAATTATGTTACCAACTGCACTTACTTGATTTGTTTTTGATTTTGACTATGAATGTTGGTTTTACTAGTTTTATACTAAATACCGGTGCTTTACAAACTGCTATAAGTAGTAGGATCAATTATTCCCTACTTAGTTTGTCAATTATTAATTGTTTGCAATAAATCTAGTTAGGCACTAGTTTACCCACACTAAATACTCTATAAGAATGCTGTAAATAGCCAGATCAATTCTTTATGTTATCTAGATTTATTTCCCGCATCAAATTTTACTTTTACTAGATTATATATAAAGTTGTCTTTTGGTATTTTATTGGTACACACTTTATAGTTTTCAACTACTCCATATAACTGTTTATGAGTATTAAGCTATAAAAAATAAGGCTAAAGTAGTCTAATCTTTGTATATAGTGAAACACTGCAGTGTAGTTAGGAACCTGTACATACAGGTATAGTTACCTTCTAGAAAGTGTGTTTATTTAATATTTGATAAGATTCTGAGTGAATTATATCTGAATTATAATGGTGATTGTGGGGGGAAATGTATGGTAAAACAAAACCTTTCAATTCTTGAAAGCGCAACTGATCAACAAGTTTTTTTGTCATGTTACATGTAAATTATTATTAGTTCATAGTGACCAGCAAATAATGATGTATCTAATGGTCATGAAGTTAACTTGATATTAGTTTAAATCGAATGAGTTCTCTATTTTCAGCGAATTTCCTTAGGGAAAAAGTCATAAGTGGCATGTTAAGACCTAGGCTCTGTACCGATTTACTTTTTCATTTTTATGTCACTATTCGTACTATCCACTAATCAGCTGAGTAAAACAAAATTATTTTCTACAGTAGATTAAATAGATGTCTATTTGTAAATGATCCAGCTGACCTTTATCATTGAGCTTTTAATAAATGGTCCTGGCTTAAAAACAGCTGTCTTAGTCCAAAAATATTAAAAACTACAAAAGGCATCTCACACTAATCTACAATCGTTCTTAACTTATATTTGGGTCAAAATATGCACAGTTGCATACCCATCTACATTGGTAAAATTAAAATTTTGATCATTTTGTTGTTTATCGCAGGTAATTTTTGCTAATCTAGTTTGGGTTTATTGTAGCAGCAAACCTTATTACTCATCGAACCAATGTTATTTATAATGGGCATGGGACCTGCAGTCAAGTAAATTTTTATCTTAACTCTTTTGAATAAACTAAATAAGCAACTATAAATTCCCTTAGGCAGCAGGTTTTCTGCATCAAGGGTATTTATATATTATTATATTATCATATATTTTACATCATACTACACAGAAATTGGTACTTTTCCATCCGTATTGATAGGCTGGAAAGTTGCCCCTTGCCGTGCCTACACACAGAAAAGTAACGTAATTTACTTTTACCGTGCACTTAGTCAGCTGATGCAATAAACAGCTAATTGCAACAGCCTATTTTATTTTCTGAAATATAAAAAATACATATTATAATTTTTCTAATGTCCTAGAAATAAATTGTGTTATGAGTTTAAAATAAAAATGTACTAATTTTTCTGTGTAGTATGATATAAAGATACCTTACTCGCCCAGAAAGCTGTACCATACTGGCACAAAAATCTGTCGTGCTCGCACAGTAAAACACCTCTTACCGGGCTAGTAACGTAATATAAAGGGTGATTTTTTTTATTGGTGCGGTTTTTAAAACTAAATAAAAAAATGAAAAACAACCTGCATTGACATAAAAAAAGCACTTATTTGAACTACAGTGTCATGACATTAACGTTTAAAATGATTTCTGGCATATGGGCTCCATTCCGTTCGCGTAGAAAGCCCAATCGAGAAGTCCAATTTTCGAATACTCTTTCCAGCAGCTGTGGTTGAATTCCGCCAATAACTCGACGAATGTTAGCTTCCTAGTCATTTAAAATTTCAACGCTATCGGGCAATGTTACCGGACTTTTTCGTTCCTCAGCTAAACGAACTTGAAGTGGATTTAGAAAATGTCTGATTCCAACAAGACGGCGCGACGTGCCACACGGCAAACGACACAATTGGCCTCTTGGCAGAAACATTTGGTGAACGTATCATCTCATTTAGAGGTAGTGTCAACTAGCCCCCACGGTCAAGTGATATCACGCCAACAGACTTCTTTCTGTGGGGATATGTTAAGTCTCAAGTATACGCTGACAAGCCACAAACTTTAAATGACTTGGAAGCTAACATTCGTCAAGTTATTGGCGGAATTCAACCACAGCTGCTGGAAAGGGTATTCGAAAATTGGACTTCTCGATTGGGCTTTCTACGCAAACGGAATGGAGAACATATGCCAGAAATAATTTTTAAACATTAATGTCATGACACTGTAGTTCAAATAAATGCATTTTTATGTCAATGCAGGTTGTTTTTCATTTTTTTATTTAGTTTTAAAAACCGCACCAATAAAAAATCACCCTTTACTATTACAGCAATTTATTGTGTACATTTTCAATGCGACTTTTTGTGACAGTCATAAGTGTTGAAACTTCTTCTTTGTTATGAAAATATAAATCATACATTTTATATAATTTCACAAGTTGTGTTTTACTCTATCCTGTCATTACATGTCCCTAACTACATCTAGCCAACCAAAAATAATGAACAAATGAACTTCTTACCCATTTGACTTGGCTACGAAAAGGAGTAAATTACTTTAAATTCAACAGTATGATTTTTTGTGCTTTTTTACAGTGACAGTTTTGACCCCTTTATCTGAGTTATGAGCAGGATGATTTTTATAACATGTAAAATGAGTTTTGTTTCTAATAGCAAAGCTGAATGTGTAATTATTATTTCTGTTAATAAATATTTAAATAACCACATTACTCTTTTCTGCATCCTCTACCTATTGCAAAGCACATGTAAAGCAACTAGTTGATTATATAATGATTACAAAGGATAGCTCGGTCCAGTTTAGAACAATGCATTGATTTTTCAGGGCAAAGGTGAATGTGTGCATTGTGAATGTATTTGGAGACGAGCTATTCCTGAAGAAGGGACCAAAATAGAATGCTGAATGTTCAACGATTACCCTCAACTTTGTCTAAATATATTGAATATATGGTTTAATTAGCTGTAACCCCAGGGCTTCACCCCGTTTGACTTCATGGTTAAGTTAAACTGAAATAAACAAAACAGAATACAGTAATACAAACAAATAATCACACCTGATTTTTAATAAGGTAATAAATTGAAAGAACAACAAACAAATAAGTACAGCTGAGGTATTTTTAACATTAGTATACAAAAAATTAGTGCTGCACCCTGTTGGTAAATCTTATAACTTTTAATGCTTTCGCATATCATAGAACCAATTATTTTAGTTGAAACAGCTGACTAAATTCTTTAATCCCCTTTTAATATGAATACTCATAAGGTTAACATGGGGAACTACAGAGCCACTGGGGCGGAGCCTGAAAGGATTTTTGAGATAAGAATATGCCTATATGTTAATCGGGAATGTGAGCTATCATGATGCCAAATTTCAGCCCAATCCGTCCAGTGGTTTATGCGTGATTGAACTTCAAACAAACAAACAAACACACAAACTTTCACATTTATAATATTAGTAAGATTTAACAACAAATCTTTAAATAAAATTGCTATAGAGGAAAGTATACTACACTGTAAACATACTATCTAATATTGTCTTTTCTAATTTAAATTCTTTTCCTTAATATATTTTGCTGTCTTCCTTAATTTCCTAAATTCAGCCCCACAAAGTTGGGAACTTAAATGTTGTTGTTTTGTTTTTCCAATCGCTCTTGAACTCTTTTAGGAAAAACTCAAATAAATTTACCATTTGTAATGTTACTATAAATAAACGGTATCAGCAATATGACACATATACTTTCTCCCATTAGCTTGTCAACAACCTTAATCATGGGGAAGCGGTGAGAGTAGCTGTGAGGTTTTATGGGAAAACCACATAAAGACCGTAACATGCTAAATTTTGATTAAAATCGTTCAGGCCGTTTTTGTAAAAAGATTTTCCTATATTTAATGGGAAAATCACAATTAAAAATCAAAATGTCCAAAAAAAAAACCTGGAGATATCACGGATCACTAAATCAAAATAAAGTACTAAAGCAAAATTACAACATTTTGTAAAAATATAGTTCTTTTTAAATGCTAACAGCGTAACATTGCCAACATTGTTTATATTGACCATCTATGGACCCATTCCTATATTTAAACAAACTCCAAACTGTATGTAAAGGGTTTATAAAAAATACTTGCAAAAAGTTCGATATCGATATATCGGACGTTGGGTCTATTGACGCAAACCCCTTAAATACCTCTTCTGGGGAGGGGGCGAAATTTAATTCTCGCCCGGGGCGTCTATTCTGGGGCGGCCCTGTGGATTAGTAGGCCTACCTTCTTACCGCAATGGCTGTATTTAAAAACGGTTGTTTTTGCAGCATGACAAAAAATATAATGTTTTAACTCGTATGATGTTTGAAAAGTAAGTTAAATTATATAGTTGACCATAAATTTGTGTTTTTTTTTTTACTAATCTCTATTCTCTTATACAGTAATATCAACAATTTAGTAGCCTAAATAATTAATTAATTGTATAGTAAATGGAAGTTAAACTAACAACAATGTAAGGTACAGTACAGACTTAAAAATTATCTCAGCACATCATCTCATAGTTATGAGTCAGAAACTATCGTAATGTAAACAAACGCGATAAGTATCACGTGGTCGCAACAATGGGCTGATTATGGACAGTAAACAGATGTTTGATTGTTATGTGATCAGCTGTTTGAGAGCTGGTTGGCGCGCAGCCGGCTCGCGCATGCGCCCTGTCGTCTGCTAGACGTCCTTGCTTTAACCTTGTGCTCTAGTAGTGTTCGTAGTCTGTGTGTTGTGACTGTGCGCTTCTCTACGTTTCAGGTTTGTACAATTACTGACACGTTGGTTGAAAATTATCAATGAAAACCTGTGATAAATATTTTGTTATGCTGGATGGAGAAAAGTTATAGGATATGAATTGGAAACTTTGTAAGGAATAGTTGTTTGTGACAAATTGTTTTAAATTTGAAAATTAATAGTTAATTAATATATTATTTGTCTATGGTTTTACTGCAACTGGTTTTTTTTTATTGGTAATATTATATAGTTCTTAAGTGGAAGTTTTGATCCAAAATGTGAAGTTTTTATTGTTTTTATGCACCAGATGGCTTTTGTCAACGGACATAAATAAACTGTACAGTATTACCATCAACTTGAGTTAAGTAGTAAAGTAGACATCCCATATTTTATATAGCCAACTAGTTGTAGCCAATTTTTGTAGTTCAAATTTAAAAAAAAATAGGTAAATGAACCTCTTACTAAGTAGGCCCACGCTTCTGTCAAAATTATATTTTCTCCCTTGACTTTTGATAAGGTAAGTTACTATGATAACTTATATGACTCATTCGTTTCTGTAATAATATTATTAAAATAAGTTCTCTTTTCGTTTTAGCTTGACTAAAAATTTTGCGAAATCATAAACTCGAAATCAATCAACATAAATGTTCATTCAAAACATGCTACAGCATTTTCATCATGGGAATAGAATGTATGTTGTCTAACCTACCAATGTCCTATCTAGTAGCAAATGTAGTGTAGAGCATAAGCGAAAGATCGGTCGGCAAAATAATAGTTTTTTTACCACGTCGAAAAATATATCATTGGTGTTTTTCAAACCTTAGAATATTAGATATTTCAAGTAAAAGACGGGATACGCGTAACAAAAAAACTGCGTCGTTGACAATGGACACAAAAATATATAAATCGACAGTCCGTCTTCGGAGTAAATATTTAACTTCAAGTCCATATTGCTCCCAACTCCCAATGTTAAGTCCGGGTTTAAAATAACCTTCAATACTGCAGGAATATTCACCAAAAACATAAAATCGTACAACAGAGAAGTGACCAGACTGAAGTCAAAGTTCAAAGAGTCTTGCCCTCAAGAGACAAGGAAGATGTCAAGGTACAAAACTGTCTGGCACTTAGTAGTCAAATGGCGTACAAAAGAATGATTAATCAAAATGGGAGTATGTTTAATTACTGCAATTTCTGTAGCCTATTGTACAGATGTTTCCAATTGTCAGTGACATTTTGTTTCGCTTCATTTCGTTGTTATATCACTATTCCCACCTTACTAACAACTTATCATACCTATATAGTATGTATGTTTTTGTATTTGTGTCAGTTGGTTTAAATGTATTTTTGTAAATCGAAATTCTAACGCCATCAATCCCTTTTGGGTAAAATATGAAGACACGGTAATAACGCTGCACTTTGAATTAGTTCTATAAATAAACCAATTTAATTTGTTTACTAGAGGGTTTGCAATTTATTTCTGGAGGGAAAAACGGAAGTGCGGCCAAACAGCAATGAAATCTGGAATGCTTTGCATCTGGAGCCAAATCCGCGACTTGTTATAGCCAAGAAAGTAGGAGTTGTTGATATGTACCAAATATTTAACTGATAATTAATCTCACTACTAATAATAAACAGTTTTTCACAACTACTAAACAGCTACAAATACTGCTAAACATTTGTTTATAAACAATAAAGAGCTCTACTCTACACTAAAACAAACAGTTCTCTTTTACTACCAAAGAGTTGCTAAAACAATAACAACAACAATGACAACAAACAATGACAACTGAAATTGTTATTGAATGTAAACAATGACTTTTTTACGCTGAGTTGCTAAAATACCTAACAGTTTTCCACTTAATTATTAACTACTTAGTATTTGAACAATCCCTCGTTGCTGAAAATTAACTTTCAATTTCTTGTAGACAATTCTCTATTTCTAAAAAGCTTATTCTTAAACTATATTCACGTTTCAATTCCTGTTTGAATCGGTCGTCAATCCTTTAAACACATTTTCTTCGCTAGCAGACTATTTTAGCAATGACACTACAAAACTCATTATTTATTAATTTAACTGTACAAATTCTCGTTTTCACTTGTTCAATGTCTAGTTACGGTCTTAGTGGAAAATAGTTCGAGTAAGTAGCAATGAATGGGCCGAGTATGTTGTGATAAAAATAGTACCCTAAGTAGGCGTTTAACCTCGCCTTGCTAATTATTTTGCGCTACCTTGAAGATATGCACTGCTCGAACAGTGCTGTAAAATACAGTTTCCTCTCTTGACGAACTAAATGGGTAACGGATTGTAAACAATGTCCCCACCAACAAAACTCTTGAAACAAACTTATGAAAACCCCATTCACCTATTTTCAATTTTAATAAAAAACACAGAACTCTTATCTTTACCATGTTTAAAGAGGACATCAACAAACATTGAATTTGAGGAGACACAAAAATTAACAATCCAAAATATTTATCGTTTAGTTGAAAACTACTTTTAAGCCACACTACACTATTTTGACGAACTTCCCACGCAAGGATTTAGTCCAGAAAACGGCTGTTTGCCGCCAGCTTATTTAAAAAGTGTTTCATTGCGTACTACCATAGAATACGTACCATAAAAAAATGACGTTGTTGGCCCGAATCCTATACTAATAACATTGAACATATGTTTTGGCAGTTCCATTTAAGCAATGTTAAATAATGTTTATTTTTGGGCCAAAAACGTCATTTGTTTATGTTTATGATCCATACCGGTATTTTTATAGTATTCGTGAGTAGTATGGCGTAAACTATCGTACGTAACTCGTCCAAAATGTGTTTACCGGACTCGTATATGGTAATCCCGTACTCGACTTCGGCTCGCACGGGAACGACCACACTCGTCCGGTAAACACTTATTTTCAGGACTAGTAACGTAATATACTATTTTATACCATGAAATAATTGATATCGGAGCCAAAATAGTGCGCTCGATGGGAATAAGAATATACCAATTGAATTAAAAATGAAATTAAAAAGAGTTCGTATTTATCAGACATTAAATTTATTTTTTTCACCTTTTTTGAGCGCTGAAATTGTGTACTTATTCAAGATGTGCTGTTTCCATTGAATAAGTCTTGTTAGGTGCTGGGCCTATTATATTACGTTTGTTTAGGCTTAATTCTAGTTTTACCAGTAAAGCCCCGTTCACACGGGGCGAGTTTACAAGCTACACGCCGGCTTTTTTACACGCAGCTAGTAAAATAGCTCAGTGTGAACGACGTACTCGCTCAAAAGCTGCTTGTAAAAAAGCTCTGGAAAAAGTTGACGGTGCCGCTACTTTACACGCCAACTCGCCAGCTTTTGCGCGAGTAGGCGTGTAAAGTAGCCCAGTGTGAACACCGTTGCTTGTGCTTGTGCGCTTGTTACTCAAAGATGTTGGAGGATTTGGTTCAAGCCAGCGACTGAGCGAGTGGAAAAAGCATCGTGTGAACGACTACAAGCGCACTCGCCGACTCGCCGGCGTCTTTCTACACGTCTGCGAGTTGGCGAGTGGACAAGCTCCGTGTGAACGAATACAAGCACACTCGCCAACTCGCCGGCTTCTTACACGCTGGCGTGTAGCTTGTAAACTCGCCCCGTGTGAACGGGCCTAAAGTGATTATGTTAAAAAGTAGCTACTGTAATAACATTTTGAACTGAAGTTTGTTTTATTTATTAGATCAGCCGTTTAACATCATTGTATTGGTAGTCACTCGTTTGAGTTACTAACCAGAAGGTTGTAAATTCGATCATGGGGAAATATTATGACTTTTTGTTGACCAAAAATATACACATCTGGGGCCCATTTCATAATAAACTACAAGTTACAAGTTACAACTTGTAACTTGTTATTTCCATTAGATTTGCATTGGGCAATCAGCTGATTTACTAATAATATTAGTTTGTACTTTATTATGAAATGGGCCCCAGTTATCATTCACTGTTTTTTACTCTTTAAGGAAGGCGTAAACTGTCTTTAACCAACGGGCAAAAAATTGGTTGGAAAGCCATACAAGGCATGACATAACCATATATTAAACAATCTCCCTTAAGCTGAAGACAATGTTATTGTTAGTTCCATCCGATGCCTCTTAGAATCGTGTTTTTTGTTTACAATTTTTTTGTTATTTCAGTTACATAAAACCTCGTTTAACCAAATAAAACTATGTAATCATTAACAACAACTCGTCTCCTAGTTATATAACCAAGCAATAAAGCACAAATTATAAAATTAGCCCTAAAAAATGAAATTAACATTTCATTGATAGCACCCGAACTAGAGATGAACAACAATCTTCAAATTTTACATCGGGAAGAAATGTGTTCCCGATGTGTTGGTTAGTCTATGACATAAAATTATTCACATTCTACTAACTGTTCATACATATTAATTTTAAAATACCCCCGCCGCAGCAAACCTGCAGACTTAGCGAATTTCCATTTGCCCGATTGGATTTAAACTAAAATGTCTCCTTAAAAATATCACATTTATTCCCTATTTAAACAGAATTAGTTTAATGAGTACTTAGGTTTGCTGCAACAGGGAGGGTAAAAAAGTTTTTTTTAAATGTAAAATATTAAAAGGTACTGTGGTTTAGTAAGAAATTAATGTATTTTCCAAATTTTATCAAAATATGTTCATAAACAAGCAAACTACAACAGTTGACTTATTCTCCATAAGAATAACATGGGAATTTTAAAATTACAATTTTTTGAATTTTCTCTGTAACAATTAGGCGCATAACAACGCTTCAACATACTAAATTATTTGTTTTTTTAAGCTCTACAAAATGGTTTAAAAAAAAATTGTGAAATTTTGTGTTTTTAGGGTCAAAAATGGGAAAAACATATTTTTACCCCATAAAACCCCCCATAAACCCCCGTTCCCATAGTCCGATCATGCTGGTTCGCGAACTCTCCAACATCGAACAAAAAAATTTACTTTTCTCAGGATCGAACCAGCGGCATCCAGTGAGAAAGGCGAACACAGTAACCACTCAATGTATTATAACCTGCATCGAGAAGGGGAAACTCAAAGACAGTTGCTATACATCCATAATAGTTAAAAGTCCATTCTTATCAGAAAAAGGAAAACTTGTCGTGCAATTCGTTGGTTTATCTTCGCTCAAAAAACAGCTTATTGGGTACAAACTATGTGACTTTCGAATAGGTCAAATCATATTTTTGTCGATTATTAGAGTTTTTATTTGTATCAGGGTATATCAGACCCAAACACCAAACACCACACGGACCGTATTTCAGTGATCTTCGCCTTTGCATCCCAAGTATTTCTTCAACATTACAGTATATACTTTGGTGTTTTAGTTAGGGACGAGCTAGTGTACCCGTGTTTAGGTCTTGAAATAGTTACACATGTATTATTTACTTGAGGAACAAACACTTATTTTATAACCTCGTGTGGTAAAATTATTTTGTTTGTATTCAAATAGGGGGTTTAAATTCTCTGGGCAACCAAACACAATACACAATGCATTAGTATTCATCTATTCCAACTATTCAACCGAACAGCTGTTGAGCCTAATTAAGCAATCGGAAAACTCACATTGTTGTTAGTATTGCATCATTTTTTACGATTTTTACTTCTCTGCAACTTTAACTCTTCAAAGTTTACATTTGCTTTTCACATGCTATCTTAGACTATTGATAGAAAAATTCAATTAAGCTATTCATAAACTTTCATACAGCTGATTTAAAACAGTAAACCAGGGAATTTAGTAGAACCATTTACTGTACTATCAATAATACTAAACTAAACTAAATATTTTAAGTTTATTTACATTCTGGTTATACCACTGTTTAAAAACGACGTCACATTTTTTCTACATTAGATTCAAAGGAATAATACTGAATAGCAAAATGAAAAAAAAAACTTGATTGACAAGTTTATGTCGCAACTGCGAAGAACTTGTATAGGTTATGTTTGTACTTGAAAACTCCTTTACGACTGCAATAAGCTTACCTAGAGATAACACCAGTAAATGCCTGATTATATAATTGTTTTGAGTCGGATTATACGGCATTCCAATTCCAATTTCATTCCATCTTTTATTGCGACATATTTGAGTAAAAAGAGAATACGATACGCAGTAGCTTAGATTATAGACATATAATATGATATTATAGGATATTATGGACCTATTGTTTCATAGTATTTAGTTTTCTTGTCACTGATTTTGCTTTTAGTTAAATCTGTTTATATTTAAGTTTTCTGATAACATGCATGCTGTTACCACATGGTCATTATGTATCCACATTGTAAATTGGCGTTCTTGCCATTGGAATAAATAAATAAAATAAAATACTGAGAGTGTCTACTCTTTAATACATGACAGCAGTTTGCACAACATATAGTTATAGTTTATTTATTAATTGAGGCCATTCAAATAACAAGGGATTAATAGAAGACATTAAGATCCACACTAGACCTTAATATTTGCTATCGTCGTATCATTCGTGTAAATATTCAATATTAGAAATACAACTCGGTGATGGGAGTCAAAAGTGATTAGACCATTTTCCATGTTCTACTGTGATTTTTTGCCTTCGGGACGAAGTACTTCCCGAGGACTGCCGATCGCACCCGAACTCCCCCGAAGACACCAAATGCGTACTTATGTGAGATTATTCAGTGCAAACCCCCTTTATTAAATGTCAAATTATTGAATATATCGTGGTTTTTAAATCGGAAGTCCTTCCTTTCTAAACATATTGTTAGTTTGTTGATGGACGTGATGTCACGAAGCCTTTCAATCAATCAAGAATGTTTGGGCCAGGAGGTGTTGCAAACATGACAGATCTGGCCTGAGTCCAGCGGACAGCAGACGGACAGACAAACATCACCACACCACCCACACACAAATACCCCTGTGTCTCTAACGTAAAATCCCACACCACTTTTTGAAGGACAAAATCCCTTTTCCAACGAGTTTTGAATAGTGCCCCTTTTACCCGACACTTTTCTGGCAGTGTCTCTCTACCCCATACATTCTGGGAAACGTACCTTTCCCCAAACACTCCAGTGTTCTGTTTTACCCTCGTCTTTATAAATTAACTTTTCCGCTTTTCCTCTAATTTTTCTGGAAAATTTACCCTCCTCCTTACTATTCTAGAAACTATGCCTATCTCTTACCTCTTTGAATTCTGAAACAAAGTGATCCTTGTTCTGTGCCATTTTGAACGCCGACTCTTGATTCCCACACTACTTTATAACAGGTATCCCTTGCTCCTCTCTATTCTGAAAAGTGCACATTTTGTACTCTACATTCTGGAAAGTTATTCCTGTTTTCCCCACAATATTCTGAAAAATTATTACATTTTCTCTCACTATTCTAAAAAAAGTATTCCTTACTCACTTTTTTCCAAACTGTCGAGAGACGGCATTTATTTTTTCCATCAGCAAGACATGGATCTATTTTCATCCCACCACACAAAAAATAAAGGGGAGAGCATATTAAATGTGAAATAACTCTAAAACTCATGATTATAAAATCAAATTGAGACAGAATGGGAAACTAGTTTTTAATTGAATCAAAGAAAACACAAAGACATTAATCAATATAAACATGAAAATATGACTTAAACAAAAATAAATAGTCACATGCTTACTTCCATCCAGATCATGAGTCAAAATCCAACAAAAAATACCCCGCAACCGGGATAAATACTCACACATTTGGCACATCCACCACCAATGTGCACGTAGGCCCCGAGCCTTTTACAGATTCCAATAATTCTGTCAACACTTAGTGCAACATTCGCAAAAAAATCATATTGGTCATATTGCTGTCCACCATTTAATTTTTGTTTAATTTATTGCCTAACACCTGAAGCCCTCTAGGTAACCTGACACCAATGAATGACTTACATAAATAGTTAGGGAAAACAAGGTGGCAATGTACGCAAAACGGGCTGCCAAGTCCTCACCAGCGCACATAATTCTCTGTAGCTCAGCGCGTAAATTGTATAAATAGACTCTCAGCTGACTTGGAAACTTAGTTCCAGTGATGCCAACTGAGAAAATACTTTCATTTTTTGGCAGTTTCACGTGATCGTTTCAAATATTTAAGTCCTTTTCCCTAATATAACTACTTGGGGTTTTGTGACTGGGGGTTTGAGGTATTGCAGGTAAATAAAAAAAAAACAATTGCACTTTTGAACCGCTGGAACTAAAATTACGAATCAAAATATAGGTTATTTAAAGTCACTCACATAATCACTTTATCTACTGACAGTCAGTATTTGTGTATCGTCAGCAAAATTTTTTTACCCGTTCCAAACAGTTCGTTCGCATTTTGTTTCTAGATTGGGCGATAGCTAATGATAACAAGAAAACAAAACATCACAAATACATTTAAGTTGCATTTCCTGGAAATATTTGTTCCCAATATAGCCTGGGAATGCTCAGATACGTTTATCATAGCAAGACAAATACCGTTGTTTGCCCTTGTTATCTTTCAAAGAGCTCCAGTCTAATTGTGTTTATGAATCACAAATGTATGTTGGAGTTAATTTTTATTCGGCAATATAGACAAACAATACACGTTCGTCCTGCGATTATCAATTTTACTATGCAGTTCAAATGACATACTATTTTAAACGCTAATCTAATGAAGATTCGAAAATCGTATATAGTAGATTGTCTACTTTGTAGGCCTATATAAAAGTACGTATTGTGTCCTTCCGGTTATAGCACTTCTTTTGTCAATGGTTATAACCAATCTTCTTGAACTGACAGAATCAATGGATCAGCTGTAGACAATTTTAATTTCCGCTGACGCTTGAGAGTGGTGGCACATCCTCTGTATTTATAGCGTTGATTTTATAGTTAATCCAAGTAGGCGTCTCACCTTATGGTAAAATCATTGTATTGATATGCGCTTCCGGCTTCAGAGCGATGATGTTCATCAAATATTTATCGGGTCCGATAGGGTTTAAATGATACGGTGTGTGCTTTATCCCGTTGCAGAGGACAAGCAACATGTTATCATTGATTTAATTTTAATATTAATTATTTTTTACTATTTTTTCTTTTTGAAACGATATATTTATTTTTTATTTTGTTAAATGAAACTTAGATAGGCATAGAGCTAACATAATAACGTTCTACGTATACCAGTAAAATCATACTTTAAATTGTCCTCGGCTAGTCCGCAACAATCGCAAATTATAGAAATGAGTAAGTTTTCTATGATTATTGATTATTTAAATAGCTTTAAATTATTAAAATTACTAATCATTGCACTAATAGACACAAAATAGTTAATTTTTTTAATAATTTGATTAGTATGAAATAATATTTAACGTGGTAGAATAAAAAAACACAAAAAAAACAGGTCAACGTCAAAACTATCTGTACACCTGCATTAATCCAGGACAGAAAAATGCATTAAAATAAAGTAATAATTGTCCTTAACTGATTAATACGGATGACAAGTCTAAAAACCCTTAGTTATTTGGATAAAAATACGCCATAATGTTTTCCTAGGGCAACTTTCAACGCGCCACAACACAACAATACAAATGCAATGACTTCAGGCAAGTTTGCAGTGTGGCGCCAGTGTGCCGGGTTGGAGCGTTGTCGCTCACAGCTGTTCGATTGTTGCAAGCCGGAGGTTGCCGAAGTCACCCGAACACGAGGGCCCGCCGTGTTCCCTGTGTGCATATTGCGATATGACTACTATTTATAAACCAGTGTCAAGCTATTTCTACGCCGCATCCAGTGAACTGTCCCGCACTTTGAGAATTTAGTTTTTATATACTTAATCTGTATCAATAAAGAGAATTCGCTTTAAACTTTCAGAAGCAGGTTTGCCAAAAGAACGATTAATAGAAGTTTTATTTGATCAGGACGAATTGTTTATCATGTTGTAGGATGATATTTAAGTGTGACAGAAAGTAGGACCTAAACAACTTACAGTATATTCAATGATTTTTAGTCAGTCAGCAGAGTTGTGTTAAAACAAAAACCGATTCTGAGGGTGTTTTACCTTAATTTAATTTTGAATTTGAATCTGGATGTACAAGTCGGGGGAGTTTCATAATATCATAGTGTCATTATGTCTAAAACCATCAATTAGTTCCACAATGTCCACAAAGCAATACTTTCCACACTACTAAGGAGTGTCATAATACCAGTTTTATTATGCTGAATGGAAAAAGTCTCATAACCGGTAACCGTTCAATAATTACTCAACTAACTGTGAAAATTTATTGTTACGCTCATAACTTAATAAAGAGTAATGTTTTAAGGTCATATTGGCTCAATTTAATATACCATTTCTTGGTATCAAAACTCGAAATATGCTTACTTACAAGAAAACTTACTTGGTATGATGTAATCTTGTCCAAAATGTAATAGTTTAGGGGTTGCGCAGGGTAAAGCCGACACTGTCCATTCTATAAGAAAATAAAAGTAGGGTTTTATACATACATACAACATGGATCTATGTAAATAAATAAATATATATATATATATGTGTATATATATATAAGCCTGTATACCTAATATTGGCGAGAGTAAAGTTCATTTGACAGAGTAGTACAAAGGTCAAGTGTGCGATAACATTGCAATGACTGAGTAATCATTTAGTACGTTAACACATTTTTAAGCCCATAATTTCTCGTTTAAAAGACAACCAAAACCAAGGTTATGTTTAGGATCGTG
Organism: Macrosteles quadrilineatus; assembly: GCF_028750875.1. Classification (NCBI taxonomy): domain Eukaryota; kingdom Metazoa; phylum Arthropoda; class Insecta; order Hemiptera; family Cicadellidae; genus Macrosteles; species Macrosteles quadrilineatus. Next base: position 717,844 of record NW_026542616.1, on the reverse strand, counting down.
TGCGTGTGTGGGGTCGATGGCAGGTCAACGCCCAACAGAGGACCCATGTTGTAATATATTCAGGATGAGAAGACGAAAATGTCTAAACGTAGACAGATGTTCTGTTCCATATCATAGATTAAAATACTCCTTAGATTGTCCTTAAGGATCATATAATTAAAATTTGTGTCTTATATCTGTCCGGTTTACGTATAGGTAGTACCTATCACGAAAACTTGAACAGACCCATTTTTACAGCAAGGGAGTAAAAAATACCACTTTGTTCATAATTTAAAGGGCTATACAATACCAAAGTTTGATCAAAATCGGTTGGGCTATTTTTGAGAAAAATATATCTTTTCGTTATTTTGTGTTTTCTTTATGGGGAAATCACCATTAAAAACAATCAAAATAAAATAAAAGGAAAAACTCCTGGAGATACCATGAATTACTACCTACATACCAAACTCATAAAAATCGGACCACAGGTGTGGTCATAGGCTCTGTACACATCTACACATACAGACACACACACACGCACGCCCACACACTCACACACAGACATAACTTCGAAAACAAATTTTTTGGGTCCAGGGGGACCCAAAACGAATATATACACTCAAAACTCAAACTCGAAAATGTTTACGAAAACAATTCTTTCTCCATATAGCCTACTATAGTATAGGGGGAGAAAGTAAAAAAAAAGCAAATCTCTCCTAAAATAAAATAAAAAATACGCCGCATTCAAGCGTAGCCAGTCAACAAATCAATCTAACTAGTACAGGATACAGAGGAGGTCTTTATTTTCTCCAGGATAGTAGCCGAATTCTAAAGAGGTTTGTGACCTGATCTGTTACCCATTTCTTAACCTTGCGCCTTCCCGCCCACTTTAGGCCTCGGGTCTGAGCCAAATCACATAAGACCAACACGTGGTCTAAGTGATTGTTGGTCTGAGCGTGAAAGTATTAAACAAAGCGAGGGGTAATTAATTACAGTAAGGTAATTGAGCCGGTATAATTAAAGGGTATAAGTACTTACTCCCTCAATTGTCTGTGGTAGGCCTACAATACAAGCTTGAACCTGAATCTGCTGCATGATAACATATTTATTTTACTAGTAGCACCAGGACGCAATGCCTCAGTATCGCTGCCTTTCCGTAGCGCTACCTACTGAGCCCGCGATTCAAAATTACTGTACTTTATTCGCCGTTTTTCTATCTTTTTCGGAATCTGCGTGAATAAAATTTGGTACACAATATTTAATTTTTATATTTAGCAAAATTTAATATTGCTCATGTGCACCCAAATCTATTATTGCCTGACCAGACTTTTCCTCGCTGGTCGCGGATCGCCGTCGTCCAAAACATGATATTGATTACTGATTAGAAGCTGTGGCATTCGTACGTCCAGGCCGTCTTCAGGAAGCCTAAACCGGTTGTTGATGCTATTTATAGCCTCTGTTAGTTAACCAGTTGAGCTTGACTTGAATTACACCTGTATACTGTTTAACTTAACCTTAAATCGAGGGTAAAGTCAGTTGACCTAGATTGGAAATTTTCTGAGGAATCTTGTAGGTTTATATATACATTTTAATCTCGTTTAGCCGAAAATATTATTTTAATAACACGATAGTGAATATTTTTGTTTTAGGAACAAGTACAAGTTTGTAACATGTTTACAATTATTAGGAGATTATAATTTAATATCTTACACCGCAATTGAATAGTGAACCTATTTTGCACCCAGGGCCGAAATTGAGGTTTTGCAGGATTAAGATTGTGTGAGATTACAAAACGTTTTTCTGACGAACGAGCGCTATTTTAAATCTGAAATATTAAGCATTTTATCACATCTTAGAACAAAAGTGGTTTGACTTCATAAACGCAGAGTTAACCAATAAAGAATCACGGTGGGTATCTTAATGAAAAAATGATCGTTACGGAAGCATTGAAAATGAATCTAATCCAATATTTTAACAACCTCGAATCATACCTTTCTATCGATATACAGAAATCCTGCTCAGACAAGTGCATAATGCCATTGGACTTGCAAATGGTTGATCTATTAAAATACTGCATTATCTAATATCACACCGGTAGCCATTGGTTTGATCATATTGAATTGAACATAACTCATGAACAGCATCAACCGCGTCAGATTCAATTGACATACCAGACTTGCTATGTGATGTGGCATCCTGATTTCCAAGTTATTGACTAAGCTGAGTCATGCATGATGCGTTTGACAACGATAGATTCTGACACCAACAACAACAACAAAAAATCAATATGAAAATTAAAACTGACTATTATGTTATGTTATTAAAATCCAATACGAGAACTATAATATCAGTGCAATAATCCAAAACATGGTCAATATTGCCTTTACAAAAATATTGGTAAATTTATTTTATTTGTGTCGTACCTAAATCATAAGACATAGTTAATATAAGAATATTTTGTAATTTAAATATAATTTCTGCCGCAGGTTGTTGGAGCGAGGAGATGACCTCTGAGCGAGGCGGGCTGCTCAAGAGCCGCGCTGAAGACTTTGCACGTCACCTGACGAGGCGTCTGCGCTCCCTAGGCGGGGCTGGAGATGGTGGCGGGGGCAGCTGGGTAGAGTCGAGCACTGAGGTCTACTACGACATTGACTCATCTCTGGCGAGTCCCCAAGAAGAACTTGCAGAGCCAATCTTCATCGCATCCCAAAACAAAGATGGTCTTCCTCTCCAGCGAAGTGAATCGTCAGGATCCGAGTACTTTGACACCTTCGAGGAGCTTCCTCAGCCATCTTCATCAGCACTCCTGAAGAAAATCCCTATCCTCCACCTTAAGACTGAAAAACCAGTTCCTCTCACAAACGGACACACAAACGTCATAGATGCAGACCTAGGATGCACCAGAGTCCATGTCATATCTTGCGAAGAAATTCAACCAAGTGAAACAATCGCCGAGAAAGAAACCTGTGATATTGTCGAGAACAACAACACCTGGATTGATGTGGAAGATGTGGACAAAATCGATAAAAAAGAAGCTGAACCGGTGTTAGAACTTTGTAATGGTGCTGTAAGCTTAGAAACGCATTTGGTTTGTGCTGGGAACACATCAGATAAAACAGAGACAGAAACATTAGGAAATTGTGTGTTTTGTGATATAGAACAGGCTAAGTCTACTTTTACCAGTAATACAGAGTCAATAGTTCCCCAGATAGAAGACCAAAGAATTAGCAGTAGTATAAACCATAGTGCAGATAAGGAACCCGATAAACTCAAAGATTCACACCTTGAATTTTCCCATCAGAAGCCTAACGGATATTTACCTGAGACAGAAGATAGTGTTTCTCTTTCTGATCTCCTTCAAGTTTTAAAAAGGGAGATTTCAAAAGATTCTGAATGTACTGAAGAAGCAAAGAATTTGGTAGCAGATTCAAAAACTATTGAAGACCCACAGACTACTTGTCCTAGTATCGAAGTAAGAGAATCGACGCCTACACAATCCCAAGAGGCTGCAGAAAAAGATGAAGAATTTGACATTGAAACAAAAAGGAAAAACTTCCGAAGATGTTCGAGTTTGAAAAGTGGAAAAACGCCACCTGGAACTCCAGGGAGGAAGAAGATTGTCAGGTTTGTGACAGAGTTTAGTTTTGTTCCCTCAAATCAGTTTAAGAAGAGGCAAAATTCATGACAACTGAGTTAGTAGATTTTGAGGGGTTTGAAGGCTTTGTTAGCGCTTTCTTGATACTTAGTAGGTTATCAAACTATCATCTTAATATTATATGTTCTAGACTAAGCCTGCAACTTTCAATGTAGTCAAAATTTTAAAAATCCAGTCAGTGGACTAAAAAATACCTTGCAGCATGCGTTTTGCAACTGACAGCGATAGCTACTAAATTTGATTTTCTTTCATCCAGTTCTTCCTTCCTATGCTCTTTTTATACTCGTATGTTGTCCATATAATCACTTTTCTCTCAGAGAGTGTCATGAAATTTTGATAATTATTTGAAAAATGAATTAGGTTAATGGCTAAAATAGAGATAAGAAAAATAGTTTTTAATTTAGTAATTGGACTGTATTTGTTATTGGTAAATTTTGTTTACATAAAAGGAATCACTTACTGTTCTTGTTTCAATCTTCTTGAAGTTGAATACAAATTTTATAATAATTTTCTTGGCTTGAATTACACTTTTACTCATTTTGGCTTCTTTTCAATCTTCATCACAGTCACATGTCTCAGATGTTGTTTTCAAATAAATTAATTGTCAAACATTTATTTTTGAGCTAGTTAAACTGCTTGCATTAACAGTGTTGCCAATCTTTATAATGAAATATTCTTTAATATACAATGTGATATAATAGAATTTGATAATTTTTAATATATTGAATTTAATTCTAATTTAAACTTTAATAATAATAAACTGTAAACATAAACATTTAATGAATTTTTATTGACTTGTTTGGAATAATTTAAGTATGATTGAAATAAAGAAAACTAAGAGAGTAAAGTGATTCAAAGCACTAAAGAGTGATAAAGAGTTTCAAAGAATTTATCTCTTGTTAAGTGTAGTTTTTCATTGATTTTGACCAATTGGCCAGTAAAGTGTTGCATATCTGTCTTTAATGTAAAGCTTTGAAGACATACATCAGGGAGCAAGATTTTTGTAACTAGTAGGTGAAGTGAGGAGTGCACTTTGCTGCACACGACGGAAATGATTACGCTCGAGCTGTAGGCGACTGTGGAAAGTTTCTGGAGTGCAGCAAAGGCATTTTGCACTCGTGTTACACATTATATTTTTCCTACAGTTACTATAAATCATATAAATAATTTGTCTTTCAAACACCGTACAACACGTTTTTAGGCTAGGTTAAATCCAAACATTGAAGAAATGGGGGACCAGCTGATCGTAGTCGTAGTATCTTTAAGTGTTGCCTACCTATTTCTAAGCGTACACGGATTACGTGCATAATTAAAGCACGCTGTTTTGTGTTGTTTGGTTGGAATACTGGTGTGTGGTTAAAAAAAAAAAAAAAAACTTTACGGCAAAGTAAAAAGTGTGCGGCAAAAACAAAGTAAATGCAGCAGTTAGCAGCTTTCTGTACTATAATCAGTGCAAGGAAGCCCACTTTGTCGGGTAACTGTAGGAAAAATCATTTGTTTATTTCCAAAAAGTAACAATATGAATCCATTCAAGGTTCGCAGACGTGCTGGGATTGGACTTGACGGATACCAAAACCTTCCAAGACGAGGTACCCACGGTGCCCAGTTCAGCCTATTCAGACTTGCACCTACCTGACGATGTTCCATCTTCACAAGCCACTTCCAGTGTGATGACTCCTCAGACCCAGAAGGTTCTGGTGCCATTGTTCCCTCAACCGTTTCTCTCTCCCAATTTCATGGACCGAGTGATGGCCAATAACGTTTGCCTAGAGAGTGCAGCAGTAAGTGACATGAACCTGTTTGCCATCACAGGAGTTGTCAGGGTGCGGAACATTGATTTCCACAAGAGTGTTTACATCCGCTATTCCATCAACAGCTGGAAGAACTATGCTGACCTGCAGGCCAGGTGAGTGAATGAAAGAGAATATGATGATGTGTCGATGTGTGGATTTAGAGAAAGGAATTTGCTAGAATTATGGTTCTGTCGGGAAATATATGAGGACCATTTGTAATAGTTTGTGTTCATAAATTTATCAGAAACTTTTTTACTTTAAACATTCAGATAAATCATACTATGTGATATGTTTTTTGCTTAAACTTAAAGGAGCTTGCTGCTTTATTCCCCTGGTAAGAAACGGTTTAGCAAAAAGAAAAGTACACAATATATACCTGTTTGTCTTTTGAAATTATAAACTTTGTTATTTATTTTTGTTGTTGTTTCAACCACAACATTTTATATCTTTTTTCTCATAAATAGTTAATTATATGATGAATAATTTCCGTTAGTGTTGTCAACTAAAACACCTCTTTGGTATTAATTTTGAGATCTCTGTATATTTTCTCAGGTACATTCCCAAATCCTGTGATGGTTTCTCCGACAAGTTTAGTTTTGTTCTTTACGCACACACGCTGAGTGTTGGACAGAAGATGGAGTTTGCTGTCCGCTACCACACAGCCGGCACTCAGTTTTGGGACAGCAACGGTGGACTTAACTACGTATTTGAATGCTTACAGCAGCCTGTTCCCATCGCCCATCCAGAGATACCCTCAAGTCCCGCCGAAACTTGGGCCTCCTTCCTCTAAATTTGAAAATTTAAATACACAGAAAGGCTGGTGAGGTTTTCCTTAATGTTACACAGAATAGCAGTTATACTCATGTGTTCTCAATAGTTAAATTATGTATGTATTCTTTAGAGAGAAGACTTCTTTATACAGTACTCAATTCCACTTACACTATGCAGTACATGGCTAATAAGAGACAGTCATGCAATTAAAACTATTGGTATCGTTCTGTGGGCTGTGTCAAGTATCCCCCTAACCCTCAGAAAATGTCAGTGATGATAGGGTGTACAACTTTCTGTAAAACTTACTCTATCCCTTTATGTGATCTCACTCATTACAGCAAGGAGGAAAACCTCACTCATCAAAATTTCCATTTCATTAAAAAAACTCATAAACTCACTTTCACTCATAGATCACTCTAGGGTATCAGAAGTAGACATAACAATGTAAATGAACAAGTTCCATTGATGGGATCCTGCCTTTAAGACTAAGAGTAGAAACTAAGTCATAGCATGTAAGGCCTTCAAGATTTTTTAACAATATTGGTTTTATTTTTGAAATTGTTTCCATAAAAATTTGGATCTGTTGTTTTACCATACCATTACACAACAAATAACTAGCTATTAGAAAGAAGAACATGAGCTCAGTAGCTTTATGAATCAATTTAATAATCAATATATTTTTTTCTGTGTAGAATAACTCTGCATTATTTATTTACATCATTAGTTTTTTTTTTAAACAGATATCCTTCCATTAAGGTCTAAAATACATACATACACTAATTGTGATTCCATGTTTTTATATGCTCCTTAGTAACAGTGAAATTTACCTTAACAGACTCTTTTCATGGTGAACATAAAGAAAGAGCATGTTTTTTTACCCTAAATGGTTACAAAAATATTTAGCTTAGAATTTCAACTGCAGTTCCCTTTTGACAATTCACTTTCAAAACACATACAGTTTTTTATACATTACAATGGGTCAAACCCAAGGAACAAGTCATTTTTCGCTTGACAACTAAAAATAACATGTTTATAATGAGTGCAAATCCTGTTGCAAAATATTTTGCGGGTTTGTAGGTCAGATGGTGGTTAATCCAGTTGAAACTGTCCTTAGATAAGTGGTAATTGAGAGTAACTATCTCTAGTCATTGAGTTTATCAGGGTCGCCAACCTTTGCCACTGTTTGTATTTAACTTTAAACCGATTATCATCCATGCCATTGCAAGATCAGTGCCTGAATATTGAACTTAAGATGATACATTTATTTAAATATAATATAGCAGACATTGACTTGATAGGACATAGTATTCTGTTTCCTCAGTTGGGTTGATGAATTGATATAGTAAAAATCGGTCAAGAGGGGCAAAAATATACTATGGTAAATACAACAAAATCCAGAGTGCAAAAAATAAAGTTGTATTTTACAACTATAACCTTTCCAGATAACTCATAATTTACTTTAAAACTTAGCTAGTGCAATTTTGGTCGTAAGTTAGATTATGTGAAAATGGTCCAATGAGAATTTTTACTGTACAATATTGCCAAATTTATTTAGATCTTTTTTTAACTACTGATAGAATGTACTTCAGTTTTCAAAAGTCAATATTAGAACCAAAGTTTAAAGCGGATTTTACTATTTATCTTGAATCATTTTAATTTTATCTTCTTTATAATTCCTTGTGTTCAAATAACAATAGCGGGTGGCTGGTCATCAAGTTACAAACTTTTTTGTATAAGTACAAAGTAAATGAAGTGTGATAAGAGGTTCCAAGTCTAAAAAATAGCTTCCCAATGAACTATTTTACTTTTACAAAAAAAACCATGTTTTTCAACACAATACAGCATTTCTCAATTCAATAACCACCAAACGGATTTGAGTAGATGATGTCATTTTCGTGTTCTACATTACATTTTGAATAAGAATAATTGAAAATGATTGAGGATAATAGTAAAAACCCCATTGTAAACAGTTCCAAAATTAAAGGTCTATGATAAAGGTTTAAAAAACCATTGGTCTATTGCATTTTTCTACAACCTGTATCAAAATATATTCAAACTGCGCCATTTTATAAGCTTTAAAACCACATGTTACTCTATTGAAGTTTAGATCCTGCTTTTGTTTGTTTCAGTGCTTTGAATACTAGAAAACACAGGGAAATTTTTTACTGTTTTTACAGTATTTGCTGACTACATGCCTACTACCTATTTAAAATGTTAAAACCCCTGTGTTTTGGGAGTCTTCAAACCACTAAAGCGAACATAAGCAGACCTCAGCCTCAATAGTTGGAAAGCTTATTAAATGGCACTGTTTCACAATATTATGCTACCTTCTTGTATACAGAGTATTGAAAAATGCAGACAATTTATTTTTAATCTTATAATATACCTTAATTTTAATCTTTGGAACTATTTATAATGGGGTTTTTATTATTGATCCTCCAACATTTTCAATTATTCTTTTTCAAAATTTAATCTAGAACACGAAAATGACATCATCTACTCAAATCCGTTAGCAGGTATTTAAGAAATTGCTGTATGGTGTTGAAAAACATGGTTATTTTAGAAAAAAAGTTAAATAACTCATTGGGAAGCCAATTTTTTTACTTGGAACATCTTACTGTACAAGTACATGCATCAACACACTTCATTTACTTTGTACATACACCGAAAAAAAAACATTTTTTTAACACTGATCACCAGCCACCCTGTATATCTTTATCAATGTTAGTAAGTTAAGTATTAGTAAGAATCACATATTTTATATACTATTTTTGTTGTGTTTATAATTTTATTCTTTTTAGATTAGTGTAAATTGTATGTATAATATTTGGTGCTCTATGTACAAATTTTACAAAGGCAGATTTTAATTGTATATTTTACTGGTATATGTGATGTTTCTATGGTGCCATATGTAGCCTTAAATGCTGCATGTTTTTCTCTACCAGAAAAATATCTGTAATAATAAATATTAAACAAAACTTTAAATAAGAGTGTAACTATATGTATATTTTTATAGACGAATAATACTACTCGATTTAATTTTAAGTTTTTATTTAGAGTTTAAGTTAGAGAAAGCTAATTTGAGAGCCTTCAATAAACTTGAAAAAATATATTTTAAAATAGTACATTAGGACTATACATGTAAATTTGTTGTAGTACTATAATAAATGTATATGTTGTAGTTTTTTGCCATCACAATTATTTACAATTTACTCTCTTTGTTGCTAGATATTATTGCAAAACCAATTCACCTCAACCACATCAGTACTTAATCTAGACTATATTATGCAAATGTAAATCTTTGTTCCAAAATTTTGCAATCACATTTTATAATCATTTAGCCTTTCTCTTGAACCATAGATTAAACATATTGTGACCCAAATATATTTAATATATCAAAATAAACTTGCAGTAGCAAATGTTTTAGAACTTATACAGTACTTACATAATAATTATAGTTACATCATACTGAACTCTACTGGAAACTGGCAGCTTTCATGATTTTAGGACATGTTTCATATTTACTGTAATCTTTTTATGTTAAGTATTTAATTTGTTATGACGATTTTTCAAATCATGTTTAATTAGTTTACATTTCTTATTTGATTTGATTATAACATTAGGTTTTAGGCTACATTAGAATCTCTTTCTTCTCTTAACATTGATGTTCAAAAGAATCATTGTATAAATCTGTTAAACTATATATGTTTGTAGCATCTAGAGAGACTGTTTGATAAAGTGTAAGTAAATTAAACCATATATATTGTAAATTATGAAGCTGAATATATTGTTATCGAATTCTATATTGATAGATTTCCTAAATGTACCTGATTATTAAGAACTGAAATATTTTCAATAAAGGAATCTGCCTAATTAAAAGTGTTTCATATTTCTCACTTACTTCCTTTTAACAGAATACTAGTTAACCGCCCGTGCTCCGCCACGGGAATATTGTCAGCAATAAAAGAAATAATAATTACAAATACTGTTTATCTTTGTATTTTATTTAGGGGTTGTTTAATTTTTTACATGAAATAGAACTGATAGTTTGCCTGTATAAACTATTTTATGTTAATCAAACCCATATATTATTTTAACCAAATGAATGTTTAATATTAATTCGAGTTTCATTTGAAAAATAAATAGTATACGAACTGGGCAATGCTGATAACCTAATAAGCAGCTATTTATGATATTTAGATAATTTGCTCAAGTATATTCCTATATTCGTCGTTTTTTTCATTACATTTGTTGTATGGAATAAAGATGGTCACTTAGCCTACATGTAAATCACGCATCAGCAGTTGGTTGCATTTCACGAATCTTTGACCCATACTGTGAGTAAAAGCTGTGTTTACGTCGTATAGTTGGGCATACTTTGTTCAATGTTGAGGGTATTAACGGTCCAATTTGATGGAAAAGGAGTCGTGGATTTTAAAACTATGTAGACTACCACTACCAGAAAGATGTTGATTCAAGTGAGACTTAGAACTGGCCATTTCAAATGCAGATTTGTATTATATTTTACTCAAATATTTTTTTTGTCTCTTTTGACCCTTAATACTTTTTTTATAGTCGCTGTTGATCAGATTTGACATTAACTCAAAATGTTGATAAGGAGTTCATTTTACCTTCCCCTTGTGACAACATAAGGAAAAAATATTTGTGTCCCAGTTAGTCTGTTCTGACTCAAAATTCATAGATTTGCAGTAGCCTACTGACAAATCCAATCTAACGACCCCAATTCAAAAAAATTGGTATTTTTTAGAAGGGACTTCCAGAGCACATTTAACACCATCACTGCTCTTTACCTTTTTAGTTCGATGGTTCTCTACATGTTTTTTCGTTCTGTATGTCTCTTTACGCCCGGTTAATGATTACCTTTTCTTTTTATTTTTGTACTTTTCACATCATGGGGTTAATGATAAAGTTTTATAACGCTATAATGACCCGAGTCAACATTGCCATTAAACATCAAGTCAGATACTCTTCGCCAGAACCGAAATCGTAAGTTACAGTTTCTCAAGCAACTTCCCTGTGTAGGCCTACTCGAACAAATATAGTTAGGGTATAGCTAGTTCACTGATAAATTGTAGTTCCAAATATCCCAGCGTACTCGCCATCTCGAGAAGGTAAAATTTGCACGTCGAACACTGATCTTGAGTAAGATTAATCACTTACGATACAATGTTTGTATGTTTACCAATCATTAGCAATTATCTGTACAACTTGCAAGCGGATTTCCCTATGATTGTTCTGGTGGCTATAGAGAATAAATTATATTGATAAAAACAATAAGTTTCCGTCCCCTACTATATTATTTCACATTCCATGCTCAAACTTAAACTCAATTACCACATTCCTTCAGATCACTTTGCAGAAAAACTGAAACATTTCTGTGTCCCAGTTAGTCTGTTCTGACTCGAAATTCATAGATTTGAAGTAGTGACAGATCCACTCTAACGACCCCAATTCAAAAGAGTTGGTATTATTTTGTAGGGACTTCCAGAGCACATTTAACACCAACACTGCTCTTTACCTTTTTAGTTCGATGGTTCTCTACATTTTTTTTCGTTAGGTATGTCTCTTTACGCCCGGTTAATGATAACCTTTTCTTTTTCTTTTTGTACTTTTCACACCCTGGGGTTATTTACAGTATAAAGTTTTATAACGCTATAATGACCCGAGTCAACATTGCCATTAAACATCAAGTCACATACTTCTTTGCCAGAACCGAATGTTAAGTCACAGTTTCTCAAGCAACTTCCCTGTGTACTTGAAAAAAAATTCACTGATATATTGTAGTTCCACGTATCCCAGCGTACTCGCCATCTCGAGAAGGTAAAGTTTGGTACCACTGAACGTCTAACACTGATCTTGAGTAAGATTCGTCACCAACTATAAAATGTTTGTATGTTTCCCACTCATTAGCAATTATATGTACAACTTGCAAGCGGATTTCCCCATGATTATTCTGGTGGCCGTAGAGAATAAATTATATCGATCAAAACAATAAGTTTCCGTTCCCTATTATGGGTATTATTTCACATTCCATACTCAAACTTAAACTCAATTACCACTTTCCTTCAGATACTTTGCAGGAAAACTAAAACATTTCAAAAATAAGTTAACAAATACGCTTTCCTTGATCAAAATCGTGTGTTTATAAACAGAAACTCCAAGTTTAATAATTGCATACTGAAAGTGAGGTTATAAAAATAATAACAAATGTCTGACAAACATTAAACAGCTGACGAATAATTTATAAACTGTGTATTATATTCTTCAATAAGAATTGTATTGACTCGAACTTTAAAGGGCTGTAGGTCGTAGCCCTTAGAAAAAACGTAAATTCCAAGGAAGTTCGGCAAATCTACACACTATCCCCTTTAATTTGAGACATAAATCTTGTAGATCGGTCCAGTAATTACTGAGAAAACAGTGTTACAACTGTGTATTAAATATATAGATTGTTAAATAGAAATATTTTTAACTTTAAATACTGTTCAATGTTAAGGAGTTTGTTGGGCTTTGCTATTTTGCAACTTTTGATAAGTTATAACCTTTAAATTATTTTTGAAATTTGCAAGGCTATAAATTGGTCTAGCAAGAAACAAACTCTTATTGTTTTTAGTTATTTTTCTATTCAGAGTAAAAAAAACTGTATCAGCAATCTGACATACTTTTTCTGATATACTTTTTCCTAATTAGCTTGCCAGCAACCCTTATCATGGGTAAGCTGTACAGGTGTCAGTAACTATGCTATTTTATGGGGAAAAACTAAAATTTGCAATTACTTTTGGACCATAATTTTTAGCAGCTGTGGCCATTTTGTGAATTTCTGGTTTCGGTGAAGAGACCCTCCCTGTTTCTCTTCAATGGTTATGGTTATTTAATTATTTCAAAATAACCCAAGTACTAGTGTACCTGTTGCTCGAATTCGAGCAATTGCGAAGCATTACAGGCGTTATTTTAAAATAATTTCCGATGACTTCATAAGAGTCAACTCAAAGATTATGGAAATAATCAAGATGTACACAACATAGTTAGATATAATAAAAATTTGTTGTAAATATCTTATCTTTTTTCAAAAGCTGACCTTGTTTTTTAGTGTTTTCTACAAATTAATGAAATAACCATCTACAATCAGCAAAAACCATTGCAAATACTTCATTTTGAGAAATTTAGTAAATCACAACAGCTGTTTCATTAAAAAGTAGTGTAAATGTATGCATATGGTCGTGATGTAAACAAATCTGAAGAGGGGACTTTATAGGCCTCTGGGGCAGAGCCCCAAGGGAATTTACCTTGTTTCTCTTTTGATGGCTCATCTACAGACTAAGACCTTTCTTTAGAGACCCCTACCAAGTTTCTACGCCCAGCCGTTCTCTGAAATTAGCTGTGACAAAAACCCATTTTTCCTCCATAAGAATAACATGGGATGGGAATTTAAACCACTAATTCCATCTGCTTTAGGAAAATCATTCAGATTGTATCCGGATTTATCTTAAAAGATGTAAATCTTCATCTTTTTTTTGATAAAGATATCTGATTCTCCAAAAAGCAGTAACATTCTTACTTCGATCTCAGCAATTTTAAATCCTTCTCTTGCCACATCGACCCATGTATGTAATCATCCTGTTCTTATTTGATAATTCATTAACTTATGGGGTAGTTTTGTCTTGGCCATATAGATCACATAAAGCTGTGCATGTATTTCGTGGATTGAAATGAACCATAATTGTAGGAAATTTTATCACAAATCTTGAACATTTGCGGAACCAAATCCATAACCTAGTCCAGCAGTGGTAACAAATAATGCAAATGCGATGAGATGTGATGACACTGTTGTGTTTCCAAATGTTTTGTATGTAGTGAGGTTTAGATGCGTTGTTCAACCTAGCTACATGTGTACATCAAAGTAAAAACCATGTACACATTTTTTTTAAATACCTGAATTGACATTAGTTCACCTACTTTACCAAAACCATAGACTCCGTAGTTAGTCTATTCCAAAACTTGAACACAGCTCTCATCCTCAACGTACTCATCTATGACACAATTTTCAACCCGATTATCAAAAACTGTCATACCAATAAATGAATCTCAGGTGTTCTTTCTTGAATTTAAAAATAAATTGTGATTGAAAGTAGGAAAAAAGGCAAGTGCCAACCTTAAAATATGTATAAGCTAACCCGATAAGGAATAGTTATATGTTCCTTTGAAATTGATAAGTCACATTTATTTCATAATTTAAAATTTTCTAAGAGCAATAAAGCATAGATTTTTGAACAAAACATAATAAGTTCATCATTTTGTTGAAACTATAAAAAAACTTGCCGTGCAGTGGAGAATCCATTTAAAATCATAAATAATAATGTAAACATTTAATTTTGACAGTTTCAGTAAACCTTTGAATACAATTTTAATATTAACAGCTGGTTCATTAAAAGTAGTGTAAAATTATCCATATGGTCGAAATGTAAACAAAATTGCAGAGTGAACTTTAAGGGCCTCCGGGGCAGAGCCCCAAGGAAATTTACATCGTTTCTCTTTTGAGGGCTCACCTACAGACCAATACCTTTCTTTAGACACCCCTACCAAGTTTCTACGCCCAGCCGTTCTCTCAAATTAGCTGTGACAAAAACCTCGTTTTCCTCCTTAAGAATAACATGGGATGGGAATTTAAAGGCCACGGGGGCAGAGCCCCAAGGGAATTCACCATGTTTCTCTTTTGATGGCTCATCTACAGACCAAGACCTTTCTTTAGACACCTCTACTGAGTTTCTACGCCCAGCCGTTCTCTCAAAATAGCTGTGACAAAGAAAAACAGTTTCAAATTAATATATAGATTGCGACTATTTCA
This sequence comes from Macrosteles quadrilineatus, assembly GCF_028750875.1. Taxonomy (NCBI): domain Eukaryota; kingdom Metazoa; phylum Arthropoda; class Insecta; order Hemiptera; family Cicadellidae; genus Macrosteles; species Macrosteles quadrilineatus. The sequence goes on along the minus strand of NW_026542616.1, from coordinate 702,780 downwards.
TCATAATTCTAAGGCCAAATATTTAATATTTACAGTCAGTTGTTATTTTTTTCTTTAGCAAATCCTTGAAAGATTAGTTAAAGTTTGGAGGGGGGAGGGAAAAAAGTGCAGTATGAAATTGGGGGGATCTGCGCTCCTGACCTTGGGGGTGAGAATGATACAGGAAACAAACTGAAACATCAACTTGAGGAATGACTGGTAAGATGACCCATTTACTCGATGAAAGAGTTTTTACGGGGAACCAACTATCACACATTTTACCTCTGTAAAGCAAGAACTTTAATTACTTATTTTTGTGACGACATTGTATTTCTTAAGAATTGTCTATTGTTTATTGTTGTCTTAAAACATACATGAACTACTGTTAGATTAATAAAGGCGAGTTACCGTAGTAAGGAATCGTAACTTAAACTTATGAAAAACGTCTCTTTGAAATTCAAGTGGGACAGGGGGTAACCGGTACCATGCTTGATTTGATATGAAACATGACCGTCCAAGGCTTCTGCATCTGACGTGCTAGAGGAAACAATAAAAAACACAAGTTATTTAAAACAAATAAGTTAAATTAATCTATTGGGGGGACAAGATGTTTATAAAGGAAAAGAAATTGTGTACAAAAAATATTTATTATATATTTACAAGGAATTCTACAAGTATTGTAGACAATTTATGACTTAAGAATATATTTTACAAGATAACTTATCAAAACCTTCAATTGTGTAAGGGTATGGAACAAATAAACAGCAAAAATTATTTAAGTAAAAAAGACGTCTTGATTAATAATAAATATCCAAAAAATGTTACCTATAAAGAGTGTTGTTCAATGTAGAATTATCATAATTGACTTTAATATATGGAAGTTTATGTGTTTTTAAGGGTTTAAAATGAGATCATATATCCAAAAATATATATTATCATTACCAAACAGTTACACTGTTCCAAATTAATTTAAACACATACTCTGTATAGCCGCTAAAAAGAATTGCTGTATTCGGTATTATATACTGTACCTTGAATATTCTTTGGTTCTCAAAGTTAAATAACATTTTTCACTAAATGGTAGGAATATTTTTTCATCCTTGATGTTTATGTTTTATGTCCTTTTCAGTTATCAAAAGAAAACACATCATTCGTAGGGTGGATACAGTCTTGTTCACTTGATGTTTTTATTACCATACACCACAGAAATATTAGAAAAATGTGATGTATATTTTATGTTCAGGTGATGACAGGAATAAACCTTAGGGGGAATATGTACCCCTGTCACAGCAATCCTAGAGACTGAGCAAATTACCATTGGTTTATTGAGTTTTGTTATTCAAGAATACAATAGAAGAAATAGTCTTCCCAATTACAAAACCTAAATAAATTTAGTTATGCATCAAACTGTAAAAAATACAACTTTATCAAAGAATAAAAGTTCTTTTTTTTGCCAAAGAAAGCACACTTGTGACAGATAAACCCACCATCCTTGAAAAGGAAAGTATTCTTGATACTGTAACAGCAATGCGTTTCCAATGAACCATACAAACTATATAGAAGAATGTACACAATCAGCATTTTTTAGTTACCGTATATAAACAATTTTAGTACAATTTGCATCCTGGATGTCTCTTGGACCTAAAGAAATTGATTTCTCTGATTGTTTGACAATCTTAATATTTCCCCGTCTAATTTTGAAGACATCGGAATACCCAAAAAGGTCTCAAATTCCAACTTTTCAAAATTCTCCACCACATATCACAGAATTGCCTGGTGAGACAAATATACAAGCGTAGGCTGGTACGCATTGAGTTTGCAGGTGAGGCAGGCGTACAGGTCGCCTCATGTTCCTGTGTTAGGTAGGCGCAAGGCCAAAAGTTGCCTGTGTAGACGTTGACGGCAAAACAGATAAAAGTCTATCTCTCGTGTAAAGTTCCTTCTGACCATGTCCTTCACTTCTTCACTCACCGGAGGTTTGAAGGTGTTTCTGTTGATCTTCCTAAAGCTGTCGAGCTCTTCTGAAAATAAGGTTCAGAATTAATAAGGCACAAGAACTGGAAATGGAATATGATAGAAAAATCACAACTCTGAACAATCATATACACATCTGTTAAGCTGACAGTATTCTATACTTAACAGTTAACACCGTTATTTCTTAAGAGATTAGTTTTATCATAAACAATTAGAATAAATATAGACTGTCAATGAAGATTCTGCGATATGCCGCTAGAGCGTACTTGGTGTTCAATTCGCTGCCTTCATCGTCTCCTCGCTATCTACTACCAGCAGACGTTGCAGCGGTGTGCGCTGTGACTACTCAGCACTCCTAGCGGTGGACACCAGAACATGCTAACCGTAGCGCTGCTGGTCTAGATTTAATTCTTTTTGTCTATGTTTTTATCGTTTTGCACATTATATAAAAGAAGTTATTTGTAATGAGACATTTTATAATGTTTTAAAAAAGATCACTTTAAAAGTTAACCTAATACATAATGTCACCAATTTAACCTTTAACTGTAAACCAAATTTTATGGAACAACCTTGCAATGTTTTGTTTAAAATGCTAAGCTATGTATTGTATAGTTGAATATGTCTTGTTCTTCCTCTGCCAAAAATGCAAGCTTCTTAGAAAAGCTTTTTAAAGCATGTTTACATTACCTGTATAGACTTGTTTAGCGCCTGCAAAGAACCTTGGAATGTAGTGTTCCAGTACAGTGAATGTAGAGTTGAGGTCTTCCAGCACTCCGACCACAGCGTAATGTCTCTCCACGGCTCGCTTGGCTCTCTGCAGGGCTCCGTCAGTGTTGAAAGGTCTGGAAAAATGGCAAGGTATTAAATGAGGGGTAAAATCAATCGATCAAATCTATAAAGCAGTGCTCTTTCATGATTCACTGCTGTTGAAATAAAAAATGGTTGGGAGAGACGAAGGGGCTGTACATCATTATAGATATTAATATTATTTATAGTACTATTTAACATTTTTAGTGTGAAAAACAGTGTTTGGAACACCAAAAATGAAGAATTGCCCATAAACATCATTAATACTTTTAATACTTTCTTATGAAATGGCGACCATACAATGTAGGTATTTTAAGCCAAGTATGAATGGAGATGAGTCTAGGATGAGTGGCGCGATCTTGTAGTCTTGTTAGTGACTAAGGCGACATTCCTTAGACACAGCTGTTAATTAATAGCCCAAACAGCTAATGGCAACTAAGGGACCTACAGTTTATAGTGGAATCCGAACCACATTTTTTCCTTGGTATATACGAATTGGTCTAATTATCAGGATAGTACTGCGGATAGTCGTAATACTCACTAGTGCGGACGTTAATCCACACCAGGGAGTATCCCATCCACAGTGCATACCTATAAATATCCACAATCCGTGACCTCCTAGTAGCTGGATTACAGGACGACGCCACCCGTCCCAGCCACTGTCATTGCACGGGCTGGCCCGGTCACCAGTGACCAGTGATTTTGGACGCCATTTTTATTGGGAAAAACTGCTCAAAACACTATTTCAGACCTAAATCACAGATAATATAACCCCTATATTATCTGTGCCTAAATCCTCACTTCTTGTGACAAAAAATGATTTCAGGCCCTGGGTGAGAACCCACTCACTGATATATTTACCACACTTAATGAGTTAACGAAAAATTAATAATTCTAGGTGTATATGGCTTAGTTATCGTTTGAGGTGTTGGATGGGACCATATACAACTCTCATTAAGTATTAGTTCCCATACCTCAAATTCTCTGGTGATACTCAGCATTGAATGTTTACGAAAGTCTCTCTCTAAGTCCAACTATCTCTGTACTCGCTGAGATAATCCTACATTATACACTACCTACTGTGTATGTCACAAACAATATGATAGTCAGTTTACTCACGTGCAGGCCTCACTGTGACCACAGAAGAACATACTCTGTCTGCGATGGTCACCGATGCCTTCCCTAGTCTCTCCCTCCAGGTACTGACATTCTCTGTCTCCTCTCAAAACACACGTCTCAAAATCCTGTGGCAAGAAAACATGAAATGTATTGGTCGTCAGGTGAAATGGCCAAACATAATAATTAATTAGGAAACCTTATACCATTTGAGAAATCCAAGATGAGATTCTTAGTAGCTTTTCTTGTGATTAAGAAAACAAAAATAAAAATTGAAAATAAAAAATTGTATTGTCAATAGTGAATAACTAAACGTGTCTTAAACTTTTTGAGACCCATTGATTTATTTTTGCTTGTTTTTACCATGGTTCTTTCATCCTAAAAATCTTGATGGACATATACATACAGTGACAATTATTGATCAAAGTATTAAAGTTCAAAGCCTTCATTTGTGTAAACAACTCAAATAATCCATCCATTCCATCAATTTTCATCCTAGAAGTCTAACATTTATTTCAGGCCAGCCTTCAAGCATTGCCATAGACAGGTAATGAGGTGATCTTAATTGTTTTAATAAAAGTTTTTGAAATTTCTTGATGACCGATGTTTATGTCTGGTGCTAGAGGAATTATAGGTTAGATGATGCAGTAAGAGAGCCACGAGTTACCTTCTTCAGCCACTCAGGGTCAGGCAGTGGAATGTCTGGGAAGGCTTGTTTGCGCTCCACGTAGTACCAGGGAGCTCTCACATAGTAGTACCAGGATATCACCCTCTCCACTGGGTCTCTCACCAGATTCACATAGATGGGCTGGGGCAGTCCAAAACTGTACACAACAATCACTGTTTAGCATGGTGCTTCAATAGAATTCAATGCTTGTACACAATAGTTTTTTATCTGATTCTGAAGCAGTGGCAAATTTTACATCCCTGCAGACAATGCAGTGTGGGGCCCCAGGCTCAGGTTCAGGTTTTTAGGGGGGGCCAAGAAACAATTATTTTAACCATCAAAGTCAATGTATCTATTGGACCCCAGAAATAAAGTTCTTTAAGTTGAACGTGTTTGTATGGTATCTCCTCATTGTTCATTTTTAGTATATGAGGTATTCCATACTAGGTTAATTCATACTTCGTTCATATAAAATTTTAGACGGTTTTAGGGGAAGAAATCTATCCCCTCACTTAATACTAGCTTTAAAATAATAGCTGAACAGCTGAGGTTTGCCAAAACGTCAATCAGCTGCAACATATACATTACGCAAAAAAAGTAGTGAGGGAACTTCTGACTAAATTTTGTGAATCGACCATAACATTAGTGGCTGAGTTAGTAATTTATGTATAATTCTAGGCATTTTCTCTTTGGCAAATGTGGAATAAGAGGACTTGGAATAAAATTTTCATTACTCCGTTACGAAAGTAACTAGCTGACATCAATGAAAGTAGTCGTTTCCCAAGCTCTAATTTAGGGCGAGGGAAAATCGATCAGCTGATTTTCCCTTGCTCCAAATTAGTTCTCAATTTATTCACTACACGCGCTAGTGTTTTGTTACGGTTTAATTTAATGATTTGAATCAGCTGTATGTATTGTTAAAAGTTGTTTTATTCTTTTATTTTGATGTTTAGACAAAATTTATGGAGAAATATACGTAGGTTTCCTTTAGAATATTTTCTCATTTTTTTTATGTTTTAAAGATTAATAAAAAAAATACCTAGGTTTCCTTTTGGTATTATTTTTATTTTCTATCAAATTAATTGAGAAATAAAATAGTTGTAATAATACTGTGGTCTGCTATTCTGTGTTTGTAAATTTTGGCATCGTGATGAAAAGTATCGTTCATAACTCGTACCGAAAGTTATTATACGGCACTTGCTCCATTATTACCGTCCTCGGCTTTGCCTCGTACATGAAAATTGCTCTCACATACTCGGCTTTGCCTTGCACGTGAAATTGGGGTTCCCTGTGTTCGGCTTCACCTCACACAAAAAGTTGAGCGTGCGCCGGAAAATGCCACTTTCGGTCCTAGTAATTAAATATAATATTACTTTTGATCCAATCAACGTTCGTTAACAAAACAGAAACACATGTTATAGCAAAAAATTTGTTATAGCATTCGTGCAATTGGGTGGCATGGCTTATGAGGTTAGTTGAGTGTATCAATCAAGTACTCGGATTTTATAAGATACAAAAAAGGAGTCTACAAAATTTAGTTTTACTAGGTCATCATCGCATTGGAGCCATCCTGTTAAACAATTAAGCAGGTACAAAAATTACTCATGTAAGACTATTACTATAACTCTAACACTTAATACAGTAATTTGTTTTGCTCCAAACCGATGAGACAAACTCTATGTAAGTTACGAAAGAGCACAACAAGTAAAGCCTTTCACCTTGGAGCTTCTTTGAAGGGATATAACAATTACACTAGGAATAAGGGCACAAATAAGGCATGTTTCAAGCCAAATACAATTTATATAAGTGTACGATTAGTGAAATGCCGACTACATAATCCTTGATACTGACTATGATTGGGTTGTAATATGGTTCGAGATACACTTCACTCAATTGTTGTAAACCTTTTTAAAACTTACTGAGTAAAGTTCAGGAAGCAGATGTGTTTGACATAGACTGATGGAGTGGAATACTGGTCAATCATAGTTGCCAACCCCAACTGAAACAAAAATGTATTTTTATTAGTATGGTATTATGTAATAAAGGTATATTTGTTACAAGGCAGGACTTTCGTTTTTGATGCTAGGGTTCAAATTCCACCATTACCAAGGATTCTTGCGTTCTTATCCATGTGAATTTGCCATATGTCAACTCTGTTTAGATTCCACTAAAAAAAAGTATATAGTATGTCTGTATTACCAGGCACGGCTGGTCTAGTGGAAGAATCTTAGGACTTCTGCACTGAGGGTTTGGGATCAAATCTTGCCTGTTACTGATGGCTTCAAGCTATGAGATAATGTTGTAACTCTGTATAAAGTTCACCTCTTAAGCTTTGTATCTATACTTATCTAGAAGAGTAAAAAAGGACAACTTTATTTCATTGGATTTCCTTCCACGGTAAATTACACGATTATTGAATTCTTTTTTGTCTTCATTACCAATGATCACCTTTAACTTCTTCCCTACTACTCTTAAATTGAGAAAATTATACAGGGGCTTCTATAGAACCAATAAGAAAACAAATAGAAACCTAAATGCAACTGAAACCCCCTATTTTGACTCCGAGGAATTCGGCAAAATTATTTTTAAACCCAAAAAACCATCCCACCTCTCAAAATCTGCCCTTTTATGTGCTTTTTTTTGGTTTAAAAATAATTTTGCTGAATTCCTTGGGGTCAACATAGGGGGTTTAAGTTGCAGTTATGTTTCTATTTGCTTTCATATTGGTGCTACAGAAGCCGGCAGGGTGGACTGGGACACCCTGTTTAGTAGCTGTAGCTGCAGTGGTGTATTCGTGAATTTTTTAATGGGGTAACGCTCACCATCGTCTCGGGGAGAGCACAGGTCACCTTATTAAAACATAGGACTTTGAAAAGAGTTCAGGGCCGTGTTAAGGGTCAGTGGAGCCTCAAAGCGAGAGTTTGATCTTGTCATTATAATGTCAAACCATTAATTATGTTCTCACTTCTTTATCACCTTCTAGTATAATACATACATGAATACAATAGGTACCCTACTAACTAGTATAGTTAGTAGGAGTCTAAGAGCAAGTCAATAAGAATAGTGTCATAAAGTGTCACGACACAACTCATTAAACCACTACTGTTAATAGACAATCTGGTCTATTTCTGAAGATGTTACTAGGTTTATTGCACAAAATAGCCCTGTTAAATGGAGAATGGTGATAAGTATGATAGTACAAAACACAATTGAAGAGATATTTTACAACTCTACTTAGCTGTAAATCATACTTTATGAACTATAAGCGCTAGCCTCTGGCAGCAATAAAAGGTTTTGCTAGCTTTTAATGTTCACTTTACCATTACTGCTTAGCTCAAATGATCATTAAAGTTCAGTGCTCGATTTGTAAAAAATGAGGTGCCGGAATTAACTGTAACCTACAGTGAATTATGACCCCCTTCCCTCTTATGATAATAATGCCAGTATGTTTATCCTTCAGAAAGAGAGGTACCCAGAACGCCGTTCGCGTTCCCCCGCAAATCAAGTTCTAGTAATACTGCTAGTCTTTAAAATAAACTCTTAAAATGTGCTCTTGGAAATTTGTATTTGTATTCAATAGTTCATTGGTATTTGAAGACAACCCCCACTCTATGTCTGTAAAAATTACGCCTGCTTTACAAATTTACATGATGAAACCACCAATGTACAGCTGTACAAAATTTTATATCCAGGTTATATGCCCCTGAACAGGTGTCACCCAGAGTCCATAAACAATAATCAGTGAGATTTCAACATCAACATTTTGCCATAATTATCTGTTGTCGAGAAAGATTATTCCTTGAATTTCAGAAACCATGAGTTGATCATTAGCGTCAACCTATACTTCCAGTAAATCAAAAAAGTAAGTGCACAGTACAATTTCTTTTTGTTTTTGAAACATGTATATGGTAGCAAGGATTTCTGTTCCCCTAAGTAAAACCACTCTTCTTAGGCTTCCGTGACTACGGTGGCTGACAGTGATAAAAACCAAAACAGAGTTTCTTAAAAACCATCTTAACTGAATTTAGGGCTTGAAAGGCAAAAGTATATAACCCATATCACTTTCAATTCTACTATTTTCCTCCAAACTTACCTGTTCAGTAGGTGCTAGTCTGATGGTCTCCACCCTCTGAATGTGATCGCGATGGAAAGCAAAGTTATTCCTGATGGCAAGGTGGCGTAGCAGCTCCATGAACGTTTGGGAGCCAACCTTCGGCACTCGGTTGAAGAACACCAGCTGTTTGCGAGCCTTTGCGGTATTATTTAGTTCTGACACATCTAGACTGTCCATCTATAAAACAGAAAGCATAATTTTGTAGAAATTTGGGAAAAGAAAAGGATCAGAGCTTAACAATCATCAGCCTTTGTTGCCACCTAATGAGTGGTAAGGCTCAGGGCTTCGGAGCCTCAAGTCCCAGGTTCTAATCCCACCAATCACCAATGGAGCCTGAAGAAAATGTGTAAAACTGTTCCGGGCCAGAGCCTTAGCATCCTAGGATGGTAAGGTGGGACCGGGTGGGACATAGACGTTGTTCAACCGCTTTTGGGCTGAGGCGGGTAGATGCTATTGGAGGTTTAAGATTTGGAACAAAATATTGCAAATACAACTGCATTTAACTGAAGGTTTTTCTATAATTTATATTAACTCTGAGCGCTGGCTGAACAAGTCAAACGAAATATATGTAAGCCTAGACATAGGGCGGTTAGACTTTAGCATGTACTAAGATGTTTAAGGTCTTGGTCGTGGTAACAAGGAGGTTGCTAGAAATTGTTTTGGAAATAGAATAGACTAAATTATAAAATTATTACTGATGAAAAACTTTCATACGATAAAAAAAAAAATCTAATTTGAAAAGCATTGACAACCATTCTAGTGATGATTTTTCTTTCAATTGCAAACTTTTCAATGGATCACATTCATTTGCATACCACCTGAGAGCGACCAGCCGTCTGGCAATCCACGACCTCTTTCCCACACATCCGGTATCTGCGGGCTGTTATCCACTTACGGGAAGTATAACCTGATCTACCATCATCTGGTACCATTACCATCAAAGTAAGGCAAGATGAAAGTGATGAAGATGAGCTACTTGCTGCGTGTTCACACTCCCTAACCAAACTAGTTCTGATGCAAATAAAATGCAATCTACTTTCATTTGTGGTTTGTGGTTTCGATCTTTTGCAATTTGCTATTTTAGTTTATTTCAGTATTTTCTTGTTTGTATCCTTGTGTATTAATTAGTAGTTGTCTGAAACATGTTTAGATTTACAATGTAAACAATTTCTGGTATGAACCAAAGGTAAATGCAGGGAAGAAGTGTGACGAGGATGGGGTATGCACCTTGCACCTTGTTACCAAACACCAGCTTTTTCTGTATAAAAACTTTCCAAATTAAATCTCAAAACAGTCTAAAAACAGAAAATCAGTCATGGTACATTTACCCATCTTACATTGGAAGTTTGGTTAGTACTTAGTTTATGTTATAGTTGAAAATCATTAGAATGTAAGGAGTAATTTTGTAATCCTGTTCCCACAAATAAATAAATTATTATCTATATAAACTTACCCTTGAGTCATTTTTTAGATAAAAAAAATAAAATAAAGATTATGAAATATTTATTTTTATTTAACTCCTTTGTAGTTGCCTTTATGCCTCAACCAATATGGACAAGTTTGGACAATATTTGAACCTCAAAAATGGGCCATTAGGATAATATTGTAATTTGGATAGCCTTTACAATGATGATTGGTGTGAATAAAAAGAATTAGACATTTTTACGGTGGGTATTTTATTTTATTTGGTATTTTAACTAGGTAGTTTATGGCTGGTAAATCTTAGACACGTCTATTATCACAAACCATTATTTAGAAAACTCTGACTTTAAAAGCCACTAGTACAATACCAGGCAGGCATAAAAAAATCATCATTCCAATGCAAAATAAAATATCTTAAGTGGGACTGAAATGTTTAAAGCATTTACCAGGTTACATTAACAATAAAGAAAATATCACTTGATTTTAAATAAATTAACAAATTATCTAGTAGAAAAATACCATTAAAATATTACCATAAAAAGATCTTTTTCAACCCCACCCTATAGCCTATAGACAGACTTAAACAATTTATTTATATTTGTATTTATATCATGAAAACAGATACCAGTAGTTTTTTTTACCAATCTATATTATTAAAAGAATTTGTTGCAAATCGACCCCTAAATATTTATTTTTGTAGGCATATTGGGTATCAATTTAAAGCTCTTTTTCTCTAGATGTGCCTTTTGCGGGTTTGGATGATATTCCGTGATCGTCGTAGGCTTTTAAAGTTTCCTAGTTTGTTCTGAATTCTGTTGTCAATCATCTGAACTTTTTCAAGTTTACTATTGTTTACATCGAAACAGATGACTATGATGCAATTTTGTTTACATCCATACGAAAATGGGGTTATTTGTAGATGGTGATGTTTTAGTGAATTCAAGTAAAATGTTGTAATGACATTTGTGCAAGAAGAAAATGACTTGCGTTAGACTTTGTGTTTTCTTAGTATGTTTCATTGGTATTTATAGTTTCTCTAAGATACCTAGAAGAGATAGCAGAAGCAATGAAAATAATAGGGCTCGCAATGCAAATAGGGATGTGATGAGAAAAAAATTGTTTTCACGTTTATCAACTATATCACGGATTTTGGTAACTGCAATAATAGGTTATCCTACTTTTATTCAGTAAATAGTTTAGTACAAGTACCATATTGCAATTGAAAAAAATACATCTCTTAAAGTGTAAGCTGCATCAATGGCCGATCTGTAAATTGCTTGTGGATACATTTATGTAACATAAATAGAGGATCTTGTATGCTACATGACATACAAACAGCAATAGCAAACTACGAAACTTCTATCATAAATCATAGAAAGCTACTTTCATAAGTTCTTTGCTTTCTTGGTTGACCACACTAAGTAATAAACACCCAATTATAAATCATATTAAAATTTTAAAGTAAATAAATTTACTAAACTTTACAGTTATGTTTAGAGACTATAACCTCTATATGACAAATATTGTAGATTTTCAAAATATTAAAATATACTTGGTATCACTGAAATCTGTACTGAACTTTTGAAGTATCATTCCTGGACCAAAGACAATATAAAATATTTTGTTAAAAAAAACTCAATTGTTGGGTGTACCATTATATCATTATTCAAAACACATCTTCGCCTTAAAATCCACTCCAATCTAATCCAATCCAAACCAATCTAATCTAAATCTATCTCATTTTTTGAAACTTACTTTTGTAAAAGGCTTACCTCGCCACTGTCCTGAAGCTGCCTCATCATGGCGCTGACTGCGGACATCCCGCTTCCTCCTACAACAAAACATTCAATATTGTCATACAATTAGCATATAATCAACATATACAACTTAGTTCATTGGTCTTTTAACCTGACTCGAATTTTCAATTATTTATCTAGAATCAAACAAAATCGTTCGAAGCTGCTGACAACAGCTAGTAAATAATATTTTGATTTATTTATTCTTTACTTCTAGGCCCGGTCCTAGGTGAGCGACAGGAGCAAGACAGCAAAGCGAAAGTGCGCACTTCAAGAAGGATTTGAATGCAAGAAGAGTGTAGAATGAAGTTCTTCTTCTTCGTTGTGCATCTTTTTACTGACGAAGATCAGCTGTTTCTTTGACCATGACCAACGATCAAGATCAACGAACCGCCAAAACGCTGAAAACTTCACTCAGGATGGAGTCAACTATCTTTAGATTCTCAGGTAAACTCTAAGCTTCATTTTTGTTCCATTATCTGTGTCATAGTGTAAAATAAAAAGCATTTGAAATGTTTAACAAATAAAAATACAAGTAGTACTATTTATGCTATGGGCCACAGTGAAAATTTATTTAAATCACACCACTTCAGAACTTCGAAAGCCGAGAGGAAGAGCCTAAAGGGATTTTAAAGTCGGAAGGATGAAAGAAACATTCCCAGGCATAAATAGACCATTTTCTCCTAAGTGCCATAGCAATCGGATGTACATCCGATAAGCCGATCAGCGGGTCGGGTAATGCACGTAAAAATAGAGAGGCAAACTTTTTATATACATCGTAACATCTAATCAACATAGCATATCATAACATAACAAGGTATTTCAATTATATACATAATCTTAAATCAAAGAATACTTAGCCTAGGTTTCCCAGTTCCCACAGTATTTCAATACGTAACCAAGACAGAATAAACAAGTTAAGGCTTGTTCCGTATTTAGACGCAGATCTGACAGACAAGATATACTCGTGTTATTAACGTCTTTAACTCTAAATTCAGACAATTCCCTCTCCAAGTTCGTGTAAAGAGGATGTCATGGGTCATAGCTTGCGGCAATTCAAGCAAAAACATGATCGGAACGACAAGGAAAATACAAGGTTAACTCAGAGTATTTTGTTGTACTGGTTTATTCTGGGTACTACTGATTTCACATGATCGATTGGAATCTAATTTAAGAATGCTACTTTGAAGAAGTAATTTACGCACCATCTTTACACTTAACTATAAACTAGTTAAACTAAGTGTACTTTAAAATGTTTTATGGATTAAACACGTTTAGGCAGTAATGTGTTAGCTTTGTGGCCAGATAGAAACTTTCCAAACCCATCAGGAAGAATATAAACTGAGTACGGTAGACCACCCTGAAACGATGCCGAATCGTAAAATCCAGCGACAATTGTAACAGTTTCTGACCCTAATGTGACATTCATGTGGCATTACACACAACACTGCACGGCACATAACTGTGATTTGGACACAATGTCACACATAACTGTCGCTAAGACTGTCAAATTATGTTTAGATGTCTCAAGATTTAGGTTATCGTAGGTCATTTTTGTCTACGGTCATGTAGAGGAATCTTACCCATTTAATAATGATGTTTTAATTTGCACTTGGCTCAAAGCTGTGGAGCCATAGATTAAATACTAGGGTAAAGATTTATACTGGCTTATAGCATAGATAAAACACACTGTCTATGCTTATAGGTTACTGGACATCAAAATATATCAGACGAAGACCTCCCATTGCAGAGGTAAGTTTTATCTAGATTTCATAAAGATCTTTTGATAAGAATAATTTCCTTGTAACTCGTTCGTATTTTGTTTTATGCTACCCCGTATGTTATTTTTTTTAGAAACGCGTATTTAACTCCACTTAATAAAAATATTTATTTTTGGGTCCTAATCTTGTGATAACCATCAATATAAGGGTTTTTGTAGGCTGTGTACATTGTACGATTACATTATAACACTCACTTAAATAAAGAAATTAGAAAGACACTGTAGGATCTAAGTGGTGAAATCTTGACGAAACGAACTTTTTAAACTAAATCCTGAACAAACCCGTTATATTCTAACCATGATGATGGCGCCTGCTTGTAGGCACATCAAGCATTATCTTAGATTTTCGTTTTCTACCCGCACACCTGTCAAATAATATTTTGTAATCATAATCCTTACGGGCCATATTTTCAATTATTCAAGCCAAGTTTGTAGAAAAGCTATAACTTACAACTCTTATTCATTATTGATCTTTCATCATTGTTGTTGGTTTAATACATTTGTATTTTGAAAAGTAAAAGCTCTTTGCGTTTTAACCGCAAGAAATAAATTTATAAGAAAATTGTGAGTTCAAATAGTACTGTTTACCATTGACAGGACGCGGATAAGGAGACAGAAGTAACTAGAAAATCAATAATCAACACGTTTTGTTTTACTGTTTGAATATTTTGCCTCCAAACAACATGTGTGACGTTACAGATACAGAATGGTTTTAGAAGAGGGAGTGCTCCAATACAGGTCAATTAGTTATAATCTTAGTGACTTCCATTTTTTCCTAAATGCTGGATTCCGAACCACGAAGTCACCTCAGTAGCACTTAACTAAAAGAAATTGGCCATTTGTAGGATTTGAACCCGCGACCGTAGGGCAGAACTACCGCACTCTATCACGGGACTTATAAACAAACTGTGACTCTTTTTGTAGACATAATTAATGGATACACCTTACCTACAAAATAAACTACAAAGCCATAAAATTACATACAAGTAACTGCATCCACAGAGATATTATGTGCTCATAAGTAACTCAAAAACAAAAGCAAATCCGACCATCAGCCACACGCGTTCACGATATTAAGATATTATCTTTTATGATCAAAGACAAAACATTCTTAGCACAAAGTGTTCTCCGGTAATAGCGCAGCCCATTATAGCTCTTTTTGCCCGGAGAAAACCGGATACTATAACCATCCATATCCGTAATTATCTTCGATTTGCATTTGGTTTATTTGTATTAGGGGAGGGCTTCACATTAAATCCTCTGATGTGCCGACAGATCTTCTAGATATCGAAAATAATTATGTTTCACTTATCTTTTTGGCAAATCTTTCATAATAGAGTAGCATTTAAATTTAAATGTAAACACGTGAGTGCTAAGCGATTATTAGTGATTACAGATATTAAGGTTAGTGTATCATACTACGTTAAACATACACTAATCTAGAGCACAATAGTTTGTCTTGGAAATAGAGGCTATTCAATCCCGCTGATACCTGAAATATCACCCAGTACTTACTGCAGTATGTGTCTATTATAATTAACCGATCGTTAAAATGTTAGTATAAAAACTTTGTAAAAATATATTTATTTATAATCGCTAACTACAGAGTAATGTCAAAACCAATACATAGTAACATTTCAGTGCGCAACTCAATCATTTTATTTAATTATTTATAGAGATATGATATCATCGCACTTCATTCACTGGTGGTGTATAAACAAATAGAACGATACTCAAAATGCAGTTTTAAAAGCACACAGAATTCATAGAGGGTCGATGTGGAGTCTATTAAAATATTTTTTGAATCTTTATATTTATATCCATACATTATTAACGGACTTAAGTTCTAGTTTAATGCACAACGTCATATGGCAAAACAGGATTGGCTGGGTAGCCGAGTGGTTATAGTGCTCTCCTAGCAGTCAAAAGGCCGCCGGTTCGATCCTGAGAAAAGTCAGATTTGGTGGTCCGAAACTGGACCCAGCTGTTCTTGATCATTGTGCATTAAATAAATGGTCCTGGCTAATGAAACAGCTGATCTTAGTCAGTAACACAGCTACACAGAGATCATCTCACACCATTCTAGACTCATCCTTCACTCATATTTGAGGGGTAGCGGATTTCTACCCCCGGATATTTACCCCCATGAAAAAACGCCTACGTCATTTTGACGTCACGAGGGGCGGGGCCTATACACGGTCGAGAAACAGCCCGCGACTGGAAATTTACCCCCAATATATTATTAAATAATCAACATGTAATTGTTTGATTATGAAGTGATTTGCCATAGCACGGAAATCTACCCCCGGATATGTAACCCCAGAAATCCACCCCCGTACATTTACCCCCGGATATCTACCCCCAGACATTTACCCCCGGATATCTACCCCCGGAAATCTACCCCCGGACATCTACCCCCAGATATCTACCCCCGGACATCTACCCCCAGATATCTACCCCCGGACATCTACCCCCAGACATCTACCTCCGGACATCTACCCCCGGAAATCAACGGCTCTTCGGTTAAGCATTGTCTTGTAATATCCAGTTTAAAGCATGCGATATGTCATTTCCTTGTTTAACATTATCTATCTTCCTAATTCAATAAGCTGTAACAGTCCTTTTTCACCCGACCTACTTCGCGGATTGTTACAATTGAGGTGTAATTTTAAAGCTTAAGATCTTGCGCAGAGCAAAATGGTAATTAAAAAGGATATTTTGATCAGGGCTTCAAAAGGTTGACCCCTAAGCCTTTGATTTATTCCTAGAAGGTGCTTCCAATGGTTGACCAACTTTCTTTTGGTTGGATTTTTTTGGTTGACTAACTTTATACAGTAACAGTTTTAAAGGTGAAATGTGAGCAGATTACTAATCAGTTCCATTTTTAAGTCAGGTTGAAAACCAGAATAGATCGTCTGCATCTGTAAACAAGAGATGGAACACTACCCCAAAACTACTTTTCGTTCTCAATTGGCCCTCTATCAATAACCTGTGTTGCCTGTACAGCGAGGCATTTTGAGAAGGAGAAAACCGGCCGGATGAATGCTTTAGGTTTATCAATAACGAAGATAAACATGGTTTTAGTTACACACCGGTAATCTTTGAGCTAACTCATTTAAACTCATTGTAAATATTCATTGTTATTCATTTTGAAATAACTCCTTTAATACTTTGCAATTGCTCGAATTCGAGCAACATGTACACTAGTTACATATTATTGCACTTACGATTTATTTGATCCTTTTATTTACGTGAGTCACAACGTTTTTAATCTTACTTGGTTTTGGATTTTATTACAAAACGTGTCGGAAATGGTTGCAGTATTTGTAAACTAAATGTAATAACAAATTTCCAGTGACAGCTAGAAAAAATCATCTTTATCCAGCTTTTCATCTTTCACAGCTGTTCGTTATTTCATTGATGTCGTATTCTCCAAACAAATTATTAGTCCTACTAATATTATAAATGAGAAAGTTTGGATGTATGGATGTATGGATGTATGGATGTATGTTTGTGACAAGTGGACGCGAAAAATACTGGTCGGATTGGGCTGAAATTTGGCATGATGATAGCTCACATTCCCGATTAACATATAGGCATATTCTTATTTCAAAAATCCTTTTGGGCTCCGCCCCAGTGGCTCTGGAGTTTCCCATGTTAACCTTATGAGAAATGGAATTATTGAATCTTAACAGCTGTTTCAATTAAACAAGTTGGTTCTGTTCTATGATGTTCAATAGCATTAAAGTTACAAGGATTACCAACAGGGTGCAGCACTATTATTTCTTTTACATTTATGACAACAGCTAATTTGCAACCAAAAGGTGAGTGAGCGTAGCGAACGAGCTAACCTGAAGGCAAGTGAGCGCAGCGAACGAGCTCCAACCTAAAGGTGAGTGAGCGTAGCGAACGAGCTCCAACCTAAAGGTGAGTGAGCGTAGCGAACAAACTTCAACCAGGACGTGATTGAGCCATGCGAACGAGATAATCTTGAAAATTAAGAAGTTAAACGGGGCAAAGCCCGCGGGTTACAGCTAGTATTTCATAAATTACTGGTAAACATTAGGAGTAGCCTAAACTTGACAAAAATGCAAAAAATTGGGGGTTTGACAAAATTTATTTTAATTCAAAAGTAGAGAGGCCATATTTAAATGGCTTAAAGTTACTCTTGTCAATCCACCGAATCCAAAAAGACTATTTAAATCGAATCACGATCGGTGCTCTAGTTTTTGAGAAGAGGCCACGTAAAATGCCTTCTGGGCCTTGACAGACCAGACAGAAATTGAGATAAAGACTTGTTTTGGCTTCTTTAATGTATGAAACGTAAAAATGACCAAAAAATATATAATTTTAAGCAATGTCCATACTTAACTCTAATTTCATTAAAATAAATTCGTAAAACCAAAAGAACCATGAGGTAAAAATACCTTCCCTATCCCGAAATATCTAATTTTATTGTCTTTCATTATTCTCCGTTATTTCACAACCAGCATTGACAACCAGAACCAATCATAAAATATGTTTATGTTTTATTTTTTACGATTAATTATTTGTGTAAACAACTAGACTTTTTAGCCAATGTAGAACTCCGGATTGTGTCTACGACGTAGGGATTATGCTATTTTGTATTACTAGGAGGTAATTGATAGTGAAAAAATTATTAATTCATTAATCAACCTATGGCAGGCTTTTTATCAACATTTAATTGCATTTTTACCACTAGTAATCAGAAAATAACCTCCTTCAGTGATACGTTTTAAATTTCACGATCTGCGCTCGTACATGTGCCGTTAGCTATGAGTGTATGTGAAAATTAGTTAACAATTTAAATCACTGCCTGAAAATAAATCAAATGCTTATGGTTAAACTTTTGGAGCCCTTTACCAAAATATCCTTTTTAATTACCATTTGCGTTGCACTGAATCTTAAGCTTAAAAATGACACCTAATTCAGTAACAGCTTAATGAATTGGGAAGATAGATGACATTAAACAAGACAACGACATATCACATGCTTAATACTAGATATTAGAGGGTAATTATTAAACGAAGAGCCATTGATTATTTTTATAAACCAATTACTAAAATCAACTACAACAATGAATATTGGCCGATACGTAGTGTAGCACGGGGGGTAGATTTCCTGGGGTCGGAAATAAATAATTCCGGGGTCGGACATTTATGATTTGACCACTGGGGGTACATTTCTGGGGGTAGATTTCCGGGGGTAGATATCCGGGGGTAGATGTCTGGGGGTAAATATCCGGGGGTAGATGTCCGGGGGTAGATGTCTGGGGGTAGATTTCCGGGGGTAGATGTCTGGGGGTAAATGTCCGGGGGTAGATGTCCGGGGGTGGATGTCTGGGGGTAGATGTCCGGGGGTAAAGTTCCGGTGTCAGGTTTATTAGAATTTTGATTAATTACAACTGTTAAGTAAACCGTGAAATGCGATTTGATTGAATATATAATAATTTATCCATCCTAAAAGTTCGCGGCCGGAAATCTACCCCCATACATGTGACGTCAAAGTGACGTAGGCGTTTTTTCATGGGGGTAAATATCCGGGGGTAGAAATCCGGCGACCCATATTTGAGTCCAAATA
The DNA here is from genome assembly GCF_028750875.1 of Macrosteles quadrilineatus. Lineage (NCBI taxonomy): Eukaryota > Metazoa > Arthropoda > Insecta > Hemiptera > Cicadellidae > Macrosteles > Macrosteles quadrilineatus. The sequence goes on along the minus strand of NW_026542616.1, from coordinate 683,524 downwards.
CGCACCTAGAGGTGGCGTCCCCATATCAATGATTGATAATTGATAATTGGAAACTGATAATTGAATTGATAAACAATTAAAAGAGATCATACAACTTTAAATGCTGGTGTTTCTATAACACAGAGAAATAGACTTACTATGTATCCTTTATTTCTAGATAGGTGAACAACATCTAAGTTGGGTTCCATAGTAAACATGCGTAGTTAAAAGTTCAGTTGTGATTGGTTGAATTAGTACCCTTACTTACAGAACAGAACTTTCTCACAGGTCACTAGCCTAGTTACGTCATGACGTTATTATCATTACGTTTGTCAAAAGGATGTAACACTTCTCATAAGTCAATAATTTAAACTCCTATCGAATTCATATTTCCAAAAAATGAATGCGATTGATTCCACTACTAATCTATTTAACCTTATACTGGAAAGGTTGTAGCCATGAACGGGATGTTATCCGACGAAGAAAACCACGTACAGTATATTAGTTTGAAAACCTCTGACCACATGATGACTCCTGATTGTCTAGATGAAGCTATCTTCTGGTTACTAGAGATGCAAACCAAGGACTATATAGCCATTGACTACCGAGGTAGACTCAACAGTATCAATTTCGTTAAACACTTCTTCTCGAGTGTTTCACATTATTTTCTATGTGATAACAATTTTCAGAAGTCTTGCTTGAAGTTTTAATCCCGAATATCTAGAACAGAAGTCACGATCATCCCTAGCTGAATAGCACCTTAGTCAATAACAAATAATCACATATGATAATCTAACACGGGCATGATAATTACAAAATTTCCGAACTAAAATTAGCACCTAGCACAACAATGTTTGATGTCACTTTGCTCATACCATCGGATTCGAACGGAATTCCCCAATTCATCAATAACACGTTTATTGCATGGGTAGTTTTGACACAGTGGGCAAATTATGCTTCAAAATAACTTTTTTGAAATGCTTCAGGATTCAAACAATTTCGTTGAAAGTAGATTTTAGGGAACGATAATAAATCGTCTCATGCGGATGAAGAGAAATGTCGATATTGCTGTTACAAAAACCAGGTTTTCAGTGAGACTTGGTGTTGTGATGAAATAATGTTCAAATATAATAAAATCCACCTACTCAATTCGAGATACAGTATATCTTTGGGCTTCGTCAGATAAAACAAGCTCTTTCCCAACATTATTTTCTTTACTGCTAACATACAGATTATATCATCTACAATGATTATCAATTACGAAACCCAACGTAACGTAATTTGGATTCGCATCACCTGGTGTGTACAATTCTTCTAATTAGCCCGTGCTGTTCACGAAAATCACTGAACCACTGATAGCCAACTATAAAGAATCGCAGGTTGTTAATTAGGAAATATTTCCTAAGCAAATTGAATTATGAAGAATCGAAGTAACTTCCAAAGAATCTTTACGCATAATTAATTTCCTTTCATAAACGCTTGTTTACAATCACGATTGCAAATTTAGTTCACTAAACTAAATCTAGTGCATCTTTAATGATCTCACAGAACAAAGGTCTATCTTTTTGGATTGATTTAGTTCAACCACTACCTTTTTTTCTGAAAATGCCCCTTAAACTTATAGGTTGATCGTTGAACAACTGTTACACAATGTCATTCTGATTCGGCCAACGGAAAACCTTAAATCTGTTTTCACCACACTATGATGTTTTTATCTGTTTTACGTTTTGCTGGCCATGCCAGCTGTCATCGTCATTTGGGGACCGAGCAGGTTTTTGCATCCCTAGAGCCACAAAATCAGTTGCCCGCTTACTTTCTTAAAACATGAATGCATATTAAATACACAATCAGTATCATAGTGGTCATTTTCGGCCCTAGGTACAAAATATACTATTGTCACATTTCGAAAATCATTACGCACCCCTGAATTCAGTTTTCATCCCACGTACTAACTATCCCAGATTTGGGATGAAATCCCCCAAGGAGAACAAGTTGGCTGCGGAAGATTCTGCGACAGTTGGTACTAAGTGGGTCGCAGAAAGATCCGCGAACCGGTTGTCCAAAGGTCTCCAGGTTCCGTTTGTCGCTCGTTTATACAATGTCATGTTCTTAAAGTAGATTAAATTGGACATTCGTATGGAAGCAATAATGATATAAAGTGCATTCTCCTTGGGTTCAGCATGTTTGTAAAGAGGCCATTTCAATACTGATTGAAGTGTTTAGTTATCAGGGACATGAATTTATGTGAATGAATTATAAGTACTTTTCAATCAAATGGCGACCATACAAAGTAGGTATTTTAAGCCAAGTAGTAGAAAATGCAATAATAATATGAAACAGCCTAAAATTCGAATAAAGTAACAATTTTGTAGAGAACCTTTTTACTGTGAATTTCTTATAGTAATTACTATCTTACTGTAATGGTGTGCACTATATGTCCTATTTCGCGACAGACAGGAAACTAATTCCAAAGGAACCAAATTATAGTCATTATTATGACCTATCATGCTACGGTCTGTTAATAGGTTAGAAGATTTGGGATTGAGGAAAATTGTTGCACCTTAATTGTTGAATGAGAAGAAGTTGAATATTACTTGTCTGAAATATGGAAAAGATTAATGTGAACCAATATACCGTGGCCGAGTTTTACAAGTAATGACTTTATTTACATGAAACAGTTGTAAAAACATTTACTTTTATGGTCAGTTGCATCTATCATTGCCGTGTTATTACGTTTATATTCTGTTTACAACATAAAATATGATGCAGTCGTCAATACTAATATTGCTTCCTGGTAAAAAGTGTTCAAATAGTTTCACTTCCGATCTAACTTGACAGGACCACTGATTATTTTGGCAATTCGATACGTAATGGTTAATTTAGTTTCCAAAATCGAAGGCGAGGGTGACTCGGAGACACGGGTTTGCGCTCGGGCGATCACGGCCCGACCACGGCCCTGATGGCGCTACTTTTAAACACTTTCAGGCGCACACAGATTTATACCTAGTTGCCGTAATTGTGGGAATGTTTTGTAGAAGGCCTATTCGGACGCAGCGACCTGTGACGAGCTTAAGGTGACAACACGAATACTTCTTCATGGAAGTGGTAGTGAGACGAATGAACTGCGAACTAATATCTAATATGACGGGTAAAATGTATAGTTTTCGAAGATGGGACACATATAGGTGTGCCTCAATTTGAATTTGGAATGGATAAGATGACTAAGACCAGTTGTTTATCAGGAGTTATTAAGTCTAATCATGGAGGAAAAGGGTTCAATTTTGAACCGTCCAAAAGACGCTGGAGTACCTTACGAGCTCATGATAACTATGAAATCATGGCAAAGACTCATATACCAAGCCATGGAGTTGACTTAAGCTACTATACAAGTGTAGTAAGGATTGTAATCATACAACGTTGACAATATCTTAATACGGAATGTAAATTTAATAACACGTACACCCAATGCTGATCAAGACGTTATTTAATATCTAGATGTTTAAATGTAACCTCCTCATACAGAACTACTGCTGCAGAATATATACTGTATAGTATCATAAACTAAACATACTACTAATGACTGAACAGATTAACAGTTATATATCCTATTAAAAATAAAAACCTTTTAGAAACTCCAATGACACAAAAAGACAGTAAGGCATATTAAATTACAATGGATTCAAAACGGCTAACTAATAAGGCTAACAAAGGAATTTAAATGGCTTTATTCAATAACGCATCCATTATGTGCAAATCAGCAATATAATATGATACAGCCAGCTGTGGCCGGATGTAGCTAGGGGTCAAAGGGCAAACTATTCTCTCAAAACTTTCGCGGACGATCCACATTTCTCGGCCGAGAGACTCGTGTGGTGGGTTGGACCGATGGCGCGATACCGTGCAATGTGGGTGTTATCTCTGCACTTGGACTTGGCATTGGAAATATAAAGATTGGTATTCAGGTCTTAGGCTAAGACCTTCTCTTCTGCCTCACTATCTTGTTTATGGACCACATGCGGCAATTTTCAACTACACCGAGATTTAAAAGTGGATTTAGGCATACTCTACACTCCGCCATCTTTGTGTACATAATTCAACTTCAGTTGAAGATGGACTTTCTGTGACTTATCCGATAAGTCGACCCGTAGGCCTATTGTCGTCAGTTCAGCGATGCAATCATCTTCTAAATACCTATATTCAACACAGGACTTACGCCAGAAATTGCTGGGCACGAACTGGATAAAGATTCTGATTTAAAGGAAGGCCAGAAAAGAGTGACAATTCCAGATCACCTCCTGAACTTTTCAGTCATGTCGAGAGCTCCTCCTGCACTTCAACACGGCGACCATCACAGGCTTACCATTGTGAGTAATTTCATTCTTCACTGCAACTGAATCACGCCCATTAGTACCATGCCATTAGTTCACTCATCATTAGTACACGTAGACGTAAAGTTGAGGTCTTAAAAAAAAAAATACCTATGAATTCAGAAATGTTTGCAGAAGTGTTACGTAGATACTTCAGACACGAACACCAACACCCAGCCTGTGTAACATGGCATCTTGTACACGTAATATTCATGACTTGGTGATTGTAGTGATAGAGCGGGAGGTATATGTAGAAACCCTTGGTGTGATGGTTATAACCCCAACAACTGCTCGACATAACTGCAGTTTCGTGGTCTAGGAGGTATGCAGCATATCAGCATAGAAAATATTTCCTTAACACATCACAGACCTCAGTTATAACTCTGCTGTTCAGTAGAGAAGATAGTTTATCACAAGAAATTTTAACTATGTGCATTGATTTAATAATGCCAATATTTCACAGAATTGAAAAGAAGATTTTTGATGATACCTCTGTCACAACTTTTATCAGAGAATATTCGTGCGTTCTATCCTATTTAATTTGCTCACGGGAAAACAGATTACATAGATCTCCTTATAAGGCATTAAAGTTGTACAAATACAACGCACAATAGCCACTTAACGCGTATGTAAGGAAGCGTAAAATAAACTGTAATAACAAGTAAGTCACATGATCCAATTTGATATACAGTTAAATAGGACACAAAAGAAGTAATACAGATTCTGCCTCATGAATAAAAATGTTTGGGCAGTTAACATAATAGTTACAATTCGTAAAGGGGTTTATGATGCTTAGAGAAGCTACGAACCCCTGGGGTCCTCAGTATTTGGACCCTAATTGGTGAAAGCGCCCCTGAAATGATGCTGTGCGATGGTAATTATAGCTTTAAAGATCGCTGTCGCGTCGACCACACCTATACTCTGCTCCTCTCCATCTTCCAGTACTGAAACCTGGTCAATTGACTATTCAAAATTTACAAGATTTTGGAAAGATGATGGCAAAAAATAAACAATGAATCGAGTGCTAAACGGGCAGTTTAAACAAGCATGATCCATTAACTATGGATATAACAACACGGACAACTAACACAATAACAACTAACACGGATAAACTTTATATCAATTTTAGAGTTGAGGCAAGAAGAATAAAACATATTAAGATGGTTTAAGGCTTATGGTTATGGTGTGATGGAGGTGATAAAGTTGTAAGCCGAATGGGCTCCTGGACAATTCTTCAACGTTAACATTTTAATCAGGTTTTATGAGGTAAACTTTTCTTTAACTATAGCATGCTTTATTTCCCCATCAACTATCACAGTTGCTAAAACTATTGACTATGAATAATATTAGATATTGCATTCCTATGATTATGTTGTAGCCTCGCTGGAAAAAGCTAAATTTAGTTTAAAACGTACACAAGAAATTTTCGTACATAGTGACGACAATTATGATTCTGTATACATATTGTGAAAAAATGTACGTAAACTATTATTAATGTCTATTAATATTCTACGAATATACTATCATCATGCATACAGCCTGATTTTAAACCCCCTTTTAAAGGACAATTTTGAAATAAAAATACAGAACCTACAGTATTTATTAATTTTGTAAATAAAGTACATACAGTACTCATGTATTTAATCATGTTGTTCCACTAAAAAGCCGAACAAAATAGCAATAATATTGAAAGTGAAAACTACCATAAACATACCAAACTACACCTATTAAAACAATATGTGCCTAGCCTCTCCTTGAAGGTTGGAATAGCGTGTTTTCTGTTTAAATTCTGAATAGTTATTTGTGAGCAGCTCTACACGCTAGAATAACCAGTTTCCCTTACATCAGCAGTAATTGGAAGTAGCGTTTACCTTGGAACTATTTTCTCAATCTGCGAGTCTTCAACGCACCAAGACCAAAGAGTAAAACAATAATTGGCAATTCTAATCTTTGCAAAACCTCAACTTCTATTAACTCTACTCTAATTTAACAAAATACATTTTACTTCATTCACACAACATAAACTGCTTTTAATTTACACAGTGTGTTAACCCTACACTATTGATTAGAAAAGCTTAATCAAATGTCTGCAATAACCCATTAACTCTATCTAACTCACGAGGTATTTCATTATTGAACTCTAACAGGATTAATCGTGTTCGCATTTCGCTTTCTCTACACCGGACAATGTATGGACATCATTGCAGGTTCACATTCTTTTGCGGAATGTACACAGGAAACAGGATTGAGGAAGTAGATACTGGATTGGAAATGTATCTGGAATTCTACTATCCAGCTCAAAATTATTCTAGGCCACTTTCAAAGTTTTTATAAACGAGGAAACACTTTCATCTGAGAAAGTTTCGACCAGTCTCAGTTTCAGATTTTCCTTATTCCTTACTAATATTTTTATGTAACTATCATTAAGTACTTTCCTGTATTCCTCATTCCTTGTTAAGACGTAACACTATGAATGAAATCGTAGTTTTATTAGCACACTAGAGGCTTACTAATCCAAATCCCGATAACCCGAACGTAGGCTAATCCTGATCAAAGAGTCATTGGTAGAGAAATAGATTGGTCATTATGCCTTGAATAGTTATTTTACAATCATGCAAGCATGATTCATCCTTGTATGGACTTATAGTATTGCAATTTGTTATGTCATTTTATAAAACGGAGAGTGTCTCTTTCTCTTTTGCTTATTACTTTTTGACCTCTTACTTACAAGTACTACAAATCCTATTGCGTGGTTACATTTTTTTTTTAATTTCAAGTTCTTTTTTAATTGAGCGATTGCTTTGTTTATATTCTGCGACGCTGATACAGCAAAATGTGTAAGACTCCAAAAATGGCAGGCGAAATGAGTGTTGCGAAATATTAATGAAAGTATAGCTTTGGTTCGGATTATATGTAGGTTTTCGTAATGATATATTTGTTTCAGAAATGATACCTCTACTAATTCCAGCTGTTGCTTGGCCGTTCATTAAAATATCCAGTTTTGAACCATCAAATATTCAGTAGCTTTACTCAGGATCAATCCGGCAACGTAAAAAAACAAGGTGAGCACAGTAACAACTCAGCAACTATGAATATATTGGGATACAAATTAATATTTGTGATGTGCAAAGCCTCAGAGAAGTAAGTGGTGCTTTCGCCCTTTTTCACTCTATTATTGATACTTATATATAGGATATTGATATTATATATATTATATATATATATACCTATATATATATATTATATATATATTATATATATAATATTATATATCATATTGATATTATATATATATATATAAAATATTATATATTATATTGATATTATATATATTATATTATATATATTGATATTATATATATTGATACTTATATATATAATATAGGAAATATATTACAAAATGTTAGGCAATGTTTACGAAGATCTACAAACTACTAATCCACTGTTTTAAATTAAAAATGATATGTACAAGTTTACGCCACCTTTCGCTCTTTGACCATAAAACCAATGACAGAGTGTGCAGATGTAATACCAACCTGAAAGTGTTATATAAATATAAGCATGTTCTCCATACATGTCTTCACCTGATCCATATACGACTGCTTCAGTGGCCACAGTCAATTTTCATCCGACCTAAAAACCTGATACCACTTAGAGTTGGAGGTGAACCAACCCCAAAAACATCACCCTACGCAGTATACTCCCCACTTGCTGTCGCCAGCACTCTCAAGTGAACGAGAAAATGTCACCGATCTCCCCAAGTAACACTAGCCGGTTTTGGTCTGCCATGTCGAATTTCACATACTTTCACTGCCGAAACTGATCCATCGTGTGGCGAGATGCTTCTCTTGGCGACCGGTCAGCAGTCAAGGTCAAAGGTCGTCACATCCGTAGTGGCATCTGCCATCCGGCGAGAGCTTTCCATCTGCGACTGCCGTAGGAGAAATGGGACAGAGTTGACTGATATATTCGTGATTCACCTTACTTGACCACATTACTTGATGCTAGATATCTGTACAAGGTTGTATCACCTGTAGCTTCTGTAAAAGATGTGATTGTCAATTGTAGCTAAAGGGAGTTTTTGCCGGACATATCAACATCAATGATAATAATAGATCAAACATCATAACTGGGCTCAGTTCAATATGTATCACCTTGTTTGAGAGTCATTATATTATATTGAATATAATCTTTCAGCCTTAAAAAACATTATCTAAAACAGGACCCAACACTTGTAAAACATTGGACATTATATAAACTGTCCTGGCTTAAAAACCAGGTGTGTATTTGGATTATATTATTGAGCGAAGCTCTTATACTACACTCCTGCTTTTTTATTACAAATACTCCTCCTGAACGGCTGAAGCGATCTGCATGAAATTTAACACAGTCATAGTAACCAACCATGGGAAGGTATAAATCTGAAACGGTACAAATCGGACCATAGGACTTTTCCCTACATGAATGCAAACTTTTGGAAATTTAACATGGGCCTTATGGGTTAATTGGTCGCCATGTCATTATTTGCGAGTAAACACTAAAAAGTAAACAAGAGCCTTAACATTAGTCAACAAATCTACCACATGATAAATACAGTACAAAAGAAAAAATTGGATAATACTAAAGAGCATATTATAGTATATTGTATGTAATACGAAATGATTAACAATCAGTTCTATATTGAGTGATTAAACTCCATGCCGTTTATATTTAATTGTAAAATGGTTCTGTTCTTTTTAACAACAATGAATAGTTAACTAATTAGGCCTAAGTTTATGTTGCTTGGAGAAGGAGAAGATAAAACGAGGTAATTAAAAAAACACTACAACATAATTATACCAACAAAAATCACACCGCCCTTGATTTGCAAGAAACTTTGTAAAAAATGTTCTTGTAGCTAAAAATACAAAATCGTTTTACGAAATGAAATCACAACCACGTGGTTTACAGGTAAGGTTTAAGACTAAATGGTGTAACTTAGACAATAAAATAGTTGTATTGATAAATTTTATTGCACAATAGGGAAATTTTGAAAGTGGTTGACGACAATTTCTTACTTTTAACTGCTAAAATAAAACTAGACCTAAGTTATAGGCCTATACTAAGTGAGGCTAACCCCAATCCCTCACAACAATAATACTGGTAAACAGTTATTGAGGTAATTGAATTGGTGAGTTTTATGAATGTTCAATGCAAATAAGTCTTCTGTACAAATAAATGATTCTTTTTTTAATAATGAAGAAAGAAGACATTGAAAAAAAATAAAGAAAAGCAAATTCTACATACAATGGGTAATAATAATATAATAATAATCGTTATTGCCTTTTAATAATACAGGTATTGCTTAGGCCTACCATGATTCATTTGCAGTATCGAAATTATTGAGCGGAGTGAAGCGAAGCTCTTATACTACACTCACTGCCTTTGTTTTACAAATACAGGTCAGGCTCCACCTGACAGGCTTAAGCGATCTGCAGGAAATTTGGCACAGTCATGTAACCAACCATATGGGAAGGTATAAATCTGAAATGGTAATATTCGGACCACAGGACTTAAACCAATAATAAGGGTTGCCGGAATTAGGCTGATGCACCATATTGCGTTTGCAATCTGTAAATAACTTACAGCATTTTATGTGAGCAAGACGTGCAATTAATGTAGACTTTGAATATCTATCTGATTGGAACATGTTCAATTCCTATTTGCAGTCTACAAATAGGAATTCCACTAATGTGAACCAAATATAACACAATTCGTTGACTTGAACCCGACGTATCATTGACTTTGAATACTGCACATAGACATCCCATATAAGTGAAGCAGAAGTAGGCCTAAGCCTACCATTAACTTCGGATACTGCAATTAGGCATTTTATTTATGTGAACAAAATAAATGGACCATTGATTTATTGAGGATACTGCAAGTAGACTATTCATTTACATGTACCATTGGGTTTGGATACTACAAGTAAACAATCCGTCTACGTGAACCATACGTACTATTCACTTTAGAATCTGTAAATATGCATTCCATTTATGCGAACCAAATATATCATTGGCATTGGATACTGCAAGTAGACATTTAATTTATGAGAACCAGATGAAACATAGAATACGGTTCCTGCAAGTAGACGATTCATTCACTTAATCCTGACTTATGATTGACTTTGGATACCTCTGCAAATAGGCATTCTATTTAAAATGCAAAAAAATCATTGATATTGAATATGCTGGCTCCGCTCAATATTGCAAGCAGACAACTGCATTGTACACCTAGTTATTTTATTATTCATTTTCCAAAACCAGGTGTACTTAGGTGTCATATTCTTTCATCACTCATCGTCCAAAAGAAAAACTCCAAAAACTACGCATCCAGCTCTGTCGACATCATAGTTTATAATGTATACTTACATATAATTAGACATTATTGCAGTCTGCAGTCTTCTCTAGGATAGGAGTGTTGTATGAGACAAGTTAACTCTTCGTGAAAAAAGTGCGTGAATGCGGGATTAGCAGTTCGTGAAGTAAGAGGCAAGATCGAGTGAGGCAAGAATGTGGACCAGTAGGTTAAGATGCGGGTGTGGGGTGGAGCCCTCGTGCGGTGAGGCTCAGAAGTAATGAAGCGAGGAACAGTCAGGAGGCAGCGATTACTGGGATTAGGTCCGCACCTACGAATTTGGAGGCACCTGAAGTAGGAAGAATGGCTGGGCCTAGATTCCTACTCTGTAGAGATCGTGGACTATGGAAAGCTTAAGGGCAAAATACCTATAAAGAAACAATCGTGTAGAGTTGAGGTATTATTTTAATATTCAAATTCTTGAAGATCAATGTCCAATGGTAAGGAGAACATGGATAATTAATTGGGTTTATTACCTGTCACTGATTGGAATAGAAATATCTGGTCTTGAGTACAACAATAAGTTTATGCCAGGAAGAATGAAAATAATATTTGAATATTTAAGAAATATCATGACATTTATAGCAGATAATCTTTTTGATTCAAACTTTCTCAAATCAGGTAAATTATATGATTAATTTTTGAAAGCAACATAAGTCTATCAAGTGGAAATCTCTGTTGAAAAGAAATTTGAAGATATTATGATGGTAATGGTATAGGCAACCACTAGTTCTTTAACTCATTCAATCCAAAAAATTTTAAATCAGTCAATTAACATGTAAGATTGATTAATGAAACCTTAAGTAAGACGATAACTGTCAAGTCTGAAAGTTGTAAAGGTATTTTTTAGATGATTAATCTTCAAAGTGAAGTTCAAGATGACAAACATCTTCGAAGTAAAAATTGATTGTGAAGAGAAAGCACAAAATGTCTCTGTCAGAGGATTTATGTCCAAAGAGGACTCCAAAATCACGATGAGAATTGTATTATCATAATTGGGACTATCACTAGGTGATCAAATTGATTTGAAATCATAAGCATGATGTTGATATGGTGATTTGCAGAGACATTTTGGTCGTCGGAAATCAGTACTTAACAACAAGATGCGGTGGAAACAGCTCATCATGAATTTCAGGAGGAATCATGTCTTCTCCAAAATCATTTGCAGGTCGGTTGATTTGTCATTGTCAAATGGCATCTGAAGAGTTTCAAAATTGTTTGACAGCAGAAGTATTTAAAAGTTATTGTCCATATTTTACTTTCAGTTATCTCTTATGCATAATATCCCTGCTATCCACCCAAGTTATAACATTGCCTATATCGGGAACTTCACAAATATATGAAACCACACATCAGGCTTGCCCTTAAGTATAAACTGTTGTTGGAGAAATATAGGTCTAAGCTCAGTATAGAACAACCTCTCTTATCTAAACAGTCATTTCAACGCTAAATTGCACCAACACAATGCTCAAATTTAGTCATTTGCATTGTTCACATAGAAATCGCTTGGGTCGTGCACGAAGCGAATAAAAGCGTTTTATGTTTACATTTTTTATCCATATGCTTTCTACCAAACTACTAGTTTCAAACGCTATCATTTTCCAACAACAAAAGTAAAGAAAAAACTAATGTATAAAGCATTTTAAGACTTTTATTTAGTATCCTCTCAAATAGGAACATCATCACCCGATCATCAGCAAATGAACACTAACAGATCGTAAATTTGATAAGAGATTTTAGTTTAAAACACGCATTGTGTAAAAAAAACTCCAATTTTAAATTATACTACATACGTAACAGTCTGAGGTATGGGGGTTCATAGAAGCATAATCGAAGGTATTATATTGAATCCAAATATAACAAAGATGATTTAATAAATTGATTTCATTTTCTAAAATGTGATTCAATTACTTCAGTGTGTTTAGATAAATTAGATAAACATTGGAATGGAATGTATTCGTCTCGATGGAGATATAGCTATCGGTTCTATTTACATACAGTACCTATAGAGATGTTTATTTTTCTTATATGCTCGGTTCGCTGGCCGCCCGGACAAAGACCTTGAGGATGTGAGAAGCCAAACCATTGTTCGCTCAGGGTCACGGAAAGTCATGTGTGAGTTTAGTTGCTTGTTAAAAACAAAGACGTGTGAAATCATACAACAGGACTATGACAAATGTTTTTCCATCCATTAATGGACGTGAAAGATGTTATTATTATATCACGGAACAATCTATATAGGTTGGTCCCATTTCACAAAATGCAAAGACCGTTTTGCTCTCATGAATCTCCAGTAGCTAATTTCGTCTAGCCCTTGTTTTGTTCTATAAAGAATATTACTAAAAAAAATCGAAAATCATCATAACACGTTTTACAGGACACTTAAATGGTTGTTGAGTCTTCAAAAAAGGGTTTCCACATTTCAGAAAGCTAGCAATAGGCCTACGAATTTTCAATAATTTATCAATTATCTCCGTGTCCCATCCATCTCAGCTTTCCAATATCTTTTCTTGTTGTTCTACCAGATGAGTTTCACCAGTCCATGTTTCTTCCAGCTATGTTGCACAAAAACATAGAGAGCCGAAGACAGAGCAAATGGCTGATGAAGTCTAAAATAGAGAGACTGTCGAATGATCGAATCATGTACATTGTAACAGTTAGCCTTGTGGTACGTCGATCACAGAGTTGTCTGCAATCACCTTGCACACGTCTACCCAATCGATTAACTAAGGGCAGAGACCCTTATCCTTTAACTCCAAGTAGACATCAGTAATCACGACCATTACGACAATCTTTAACCTTGAAGGCACAAAGGGAGCAAGGGCGGACAAACTCCAACGAACTGTCGACCGATAACTCTTCTCCAACGTTTTCGCAAGGCTGACAAAACACTTCACCCCGTCACTGCGCTAATTACCATGTTAATACGGGCTACGAAACGGTAACGAACTGCGCCAATTTGTGCAACGGTTTGCGCAATTCCTCGCACGCACAACCCACTAGAAAGGTGTGAAGTCATCCTCGTGATGTAAGGATCATGAAGGATGTGTTACGGGACGATCCTTTGGAAAGGATGACAGTTAATTATGAGCGGATTCGGGTCCAAGGATGCGCACTATTTAAAACACCTTTCCAAAATGCCTTTGTGAAGCTGTAGGTTTAAAGAGACCGAGGATACCTAAACTGCAATTAAGTGGTTGAAGAACCCTCTTGAATGATCGACATTTTGTTTCAAGGTTCGTTCCCTTTTACTATTTGTCATCAAAGAAAATTATATGACATTCCTGCACATGCGGTAATGTAGAACATGTGGAGATGCGGTTTGACACTACAGACTTCTTTGGTTTACCACTAATTTAGGGATTTCTAGCGGCGTTCTCTACAAAAAATGTTGAAGACATTTCACCAAGACTAAATTATAGTACGTGCTGGTAAATCTGCAGTGTTGTCACGTGAATGATCTTGAAATAATTTCAATAATGGTAATACGAGTTCTTCTAAAAATGTTATCTAATACTTCAGTTCAGTGATTAAAATCAAATGTGGCTAAGCAACGAATTATTTTTGAAATCCTTGTATTTTTTGTCGGATACAATAACCATTCATCTCATCTCTACATTCGTGGTAAATCGATCTGTATTATTGAGCTCGGTATTTGTAAAGAACATCTTGTGTAGTGCACATGTATCCGATGGAATTAACCAAACACACATCACAGTACTGTAGTTTGAGTTTAACTTTACTCCACATTTTTAAATATTACAAAACATATACTTATGTTTTTATTTTTTTTATTTTGCATATTATTATATAATAAGATATCAAAGATGCCAAAGATATTACATAAATTTATTAATTTTCAAAAGCCTTTGAGATTTTTAAAAATAATAATATCCCAATAAGATATCTAACACCTCGATTGAAGGGCTCTCTTTTTCGGGAATGCGCAAAGGGAATGGATTGAAAGTGAAAATGAGCAATTAATGGAAAGTAGTAATTCTTGAACAATCACTGCTATGAGCGATTCGCTACACCTCTACAAGAAGGAAAGGATAGAAATGACGGAAGTAAAAGTCAACTGTCACCCAAGCTGTATACTATATTTACATGCCAAATAATTAATAGCCTCCCCTCTGGTTATGAGTTTTAATTAGTACCACAGAATTACGAGACAGGAATCTAAGAGAGATTTTCGGAGTATAGAGGCAAATTACTTTCTTTAGTGCTTTTAAATTTGAACATTTTCCATTTTTGGACTTATCTATGAGAAGTTCTTTTGAATATGAGTTCAATAACCAATATTTTGATTTAAAATGTCTATGTTGCAAGTAACACATAATTTTTTGAGGTTAGACGGTAACATAAAAAAGGTTTTCCTAAACAACATGTAATAAGGATGAAAATTATCCCTTCCAATACTGCTCAGCCTATTTGTTTATTTAATTACAAGATGATTGGTGTTGACAAAAATAATATGTATCATGGACTTTTGATCAGGTACATCTTAAGACTTAGAACACTAAAATTGCGTTTGTCCTTGGATAATTAGTAATAGTATTGAGCTAGGATGTCATTCCGATCATCTCAGTCTCCTATTGGCCTGATGATATCCGACGTAAATGGTCGAAATCGATACAAATGCAACATATTTTACGTAATTTACCATCCTGTAAATAATTCAAGTATAAGTATATACATTGAATAATGTTGGAGGCATTAATATCTCCCGCGAAAAAGCACCGACGCGCGTAACGCTTATGAAGAAGGTACGAGGTAATGTAGTAATGTATAAGAAGCTAATGTAGTTGCCACTCATTAGCTAAGTACTGTCATTCTGTTAAGTACTTTCGACTAGCTGTAGTAGCTATTACGATCCGTAGTTAGTACTGAGCTGCAAATACAACTGTAATAGTTATATAATGATATGGACGACGTTATTTAATCCTTGAGAGGTATGTAGTTTTCAAATGAAAGTTGATCGCATTACGAGTGAGTTAATTAATCAAATGTATAACAGTTTTCCCTTATTGCTGGTTCTTGAAGAATCTTCCTTGTCTTAACTGTTAATTCTTCTTAACATTTTATCCAAAAATCTCAATCACTATAACTTGACGGGTACGCCACCGTCAATTTGTATCCTTTCTTGCTAACGTCCAACGTCAAGTTTTCTCGTGGTCCAAGAAAGTCAAATTGACGAAGAGACAACTACTTGACGTAGAGACAATTTAACGTCAAGACAATATACGCGGTCCTCTTTGGAATCTATTTTTTTCCTTCCTTAATTCCTTTAACTTCGCAGTGGTGTTCGAGTTTCCAAAAATTGCAAAATTATTTTCAAAGTTTATAATGTGAAATATAGACATGATATTATAAAAGATCTTTGACCACGAACCTGAGACTTGGTTGGCAGTGAGGTCGTCAGTCTGCACCCTTGTCTCCATCTGCCGCAGTTTAGTGTGTAGTTCCCGCGTGTGTAGGAACAGGAACAGGGTGCTGGAGATGGCCATCAGGGCTACCAACTCACTGGTCCTGCAAACAAAAAACTCTGTGAAAACTCACTACATATGTAAAAGTGTTAAATTATTGAAATTGAGTTCAGAAAGCAGGACGGAATATAACAAATGCGCACAGTAAAGTTCACGATGTTTATGTGGGGGAAATGGTGTGGTAAGAAAGGCAAAATAAAAATGTCAAAATAAGCGTATTTTAGAAGCATATCAATCCAATTATATTAGCAACCATTACTGTATTCAATGAACAGAGTCATTGTGCGACGAGTGCGATGCACGTGGAAGAGAATGGAGAATCGAGGATTTAGTCAATTGTAGAATGGCAAAGGATGGCAAAAAAGAGTTTGGTAAAAATTCTAAATAAGAAAGTCTTAAAAATATATCTTTTTATAAAGACGTCAGTGCCAAGAGGCCATTCTTCAACAGCAACTATTCGAAGCCACACAGTATTAAATGACCACTTAAAGTAATCTTATCACTTTCAATATTCACTTAGCATTAAAACCGTTGTTATAAAATATACAACTTTAATGGTTTAAATTGCCTTTATATTACCTTGGTTGGATTAGGTCAACGTATTAAATCACTGTTTCATCAACAATCACACGCAATAAAATAGGTAAATTTGCATGTGAACAATGTATGTTGCGAACAGTATGATATCATGCGTTTTGACCTTATCCTTGGAATATTTATATCATTTTGTAACGTGATGCAAAGAGTTGGACGATTTTGTCATTGAATTGGCCCACAATAGGATGAGATAAACTTTAATTTTACGGATTCAAATTATACGCCAACTGACGTGTAAAATTAAAGGCGAGTACTTGACAAATATATGACGTGCGTAGTGAGTACTTTCAAAGTCTGACCTTTAGTTTGGCCTAGTTCTACTAACAATAATAGGTCGTATATTTGTAAATTCAGATACTGAATGGATAACGATGTTCTAGAAATCATTTGAGGATGTTGCTAACATACAATACTTGTTATTTATACAAATTGTGATTATTATAACACGGTTTCAAATTTTCCAACTCAAATAACAAAGTTAAGTATTCAAACGAGAATACCTAATCGTTATTCCTCTCTAAAAGGTGTTCTATAAAAATTTAAAAATATATTAAATTCACTTATTGGCATATCATATAAATAATTTTAGAAGTAAATATTGATTGTTCCAGGGCTACAAAAAACCACCTAGTTCACATTTGCCTTAGTTTGTAATTTGATAAAGGGTGTGATTAAACCCCTGCATACAATTAATTCAAATCAAACAGTAAGCATATTTTGTCAACAAATTGTAAAATAAGTTAGTGTATTTAAACGTATAGTAGAACAGATAACTGTATGGATCATAAACATAAACAGACTACGTCACCGCTCCGAATTTAAACAGGTTTGTATTTATATACAGATGGAACTGTTATGATTATTAGCTTACATTCGAAACAGTGACGTAATTTCCTCAAGCTTATGATACATACAGATTTTCGACGGTAGTTTGAGGGTACTGTTTTTTTACTTCTTCAGTTTCTGACCCAGTTACAAAGAGAGTTAAAACCTACAAAAAAGAACATTAAACTTAAGAACCCCACGAAACTAAAACCAAAACAATACCACAGTCCAACAAATTATCTTTGAATCCAGCCACGCCATGAGTGTGCAGCTACCGGATAAATTGTTTAGATTAATTGCCACACTTAAAGACTACCAATTACCGCAATGTCGTTAGCTCAAATTAAACCCAATTAGGAAGAGATGAGCATCCTACAGGGCGAAGGATACGTCGGCGAGAATAACTGCTTCCTACCACTTAGAAATGTCCTTTACTAAAGTTGTTTTCTTTTGCGCGTTTGCATTTTAGTAAAAGTTGTTGTGTAGAGCTAAGTGAAGTGATTGTTTGGTACTTTCCTGTTAAAGGGAACATTCATTATTATCGATGATTTTTTCTCGATATATCGATGTTTTTGTTTTCCGATCCATTACAAATTGACAACAAGAAATGAAACTGCTCTAAGCTAACCTAACATAACCAACCATACTTGCTGTACCATTTAAAAATTCCGATTGGGTTTGAATATAAAAGGCAAGTTATAAACGCGGAATTTTTAAATGTTACAGCAAGTTTGGTTAGTTATGTTAGGTTATTTATTTTAGAACAGTTTCATTTCATTAATGTTTGTTGATACTGAACAATATTTTTCGTAATTGTCAGCTGATATGTTTCAATTTGTTAATATCGATATATCGAGAAAAAATCATCGATAATAATGAATGTTCCCTTTAACAGGAAAGTACCGATTGTTTTTACATAATACGTGTCACTGATATAATTCACCATAACAGTCTACTTTATATGACATCTATGTCCCTAAACGCATTATTGTTATATCCAGCAGTCTTCTATCACGTAGCTGGATGGGCGGGTAAGGAGATCTCCCCATTCTATCATAGAAACATAGCAACTTTATTTGGATATTGCTAGAAGGCTTCCCATTTTATTATGAAAAACTGCAGTCAATTCTGATGTGTGTAATGTGTGTTAAGTGTGAATTTTATAGGTTGTACTAATCAGTAGTTAAGCAAAATTTCAAAAATAAATCGTTCTATTTGGCCCTAATAGGTTTTGAAGTTGATGAAATAACTGGAAAAACAGTAAACCTCAAAAGGGTCTAAATGAATACGATACAGAAACATCTACTGAACTGCCTTCAGCTGATCCTAAATTATGAATCTGTAATGGAGTACAGTATGTTAAATCTATGATAGATGTTTCACATCGTCGAACACAGGAGCTCATTTTGGAAGTCTCTTGAGCACTGATAAGCCATACATTGCAGTTTACGACAAGTAGTCTCGTTCCAAAAACGTAAATGTGGTCGAGAAAGTGAATTTATACTTTAGAATAAACAGAGCCAGCGGGTCAAAGATCAGAGTGCTTAATAACCGTGAAGCATTAGACTAACAATGGCTGCGATTTCCATTGTTTCAGACAACTTTTAGACTATGAATGGAACCTGAAAAGAGCTTGATTGCATGAAAACAAAGACTGTGAAATTGAAATCAACCATCTGAAAGAATGTGACAAAATTAAGTTGTTTGGAATAACGTGTAATTTAGTCGACCTTTTCAGACTCTATTGTGATTCTAAATAGTAATACAAACACAATCCAGCAGAATTCGTAGTATAGAAACTACAATTGAAAGTTATGTATTTAATCAAAATAAGGAGAAATTGAGCAGTGCAATATTTCCTCTTTCATTTTATATAACAAGCTACTCATGGTTTTCAAGATTCAATAAATGATCCCTATACAATATACAAGGTAGTCCTTTTAAATTGCGTTTAACCGAGTGTAGAACAATTGATAACTCAAGAAACAAGGTCTCATTTGATTTGGATTTGAATTTTCTACATTTTTTATTATTAAAATAACATTCTTAATATTTGCGGTTTTCATGAAATTTTACTATTTTAAATGGCCGCCATATTGAAATGGCTTGAGATATTTTAACGAAATTGTTGAGCTTTTTTACCTTTTAAACTACATATTTTTACCAATTTAGAACTTTCTATATTGAAAAATGCCTAAGATATAAAATAATTTTCAAAAATCACCAACAGACAGAAATCTAGGCATTACTTACTTATTATCTAGGCACCCATACTTTATGTTTGTCTTAGCCCATGGAACAAGTCCACAAAATATGTCCAGACAATTTGGAAACACACTGTATAAATGCATATCCTAAATTATTCTTTAGGGAAAGGTCCTATGAAAAGTCACGATTGTTATCGAGAGATCTAGTAGACAGTAGTCACACTAAATGATACACTTTAGATAGGTACACTTAACATTATACAATTTACATAGTAACAAAGTCTTTGATATCTGTGTATAACCCGTACAGAGTGATTCAAATGGACCGATACACTCGAATACAGCATCGGATTAGGTACACATTTTTAAAGCTGAATACGAACATAAGACAGTGTAGAATTCAGAAAATGGTATGTGTAGCTTTGTGACTGCCTACGATCACCTAGAACGCCTACGTTCAACCAGAATCATTTATCAAAATCTTCAATGATCAAGAAATTCCGGGCTCAGTTTCGTACCAACAAAAGCAACTGACATAACTCTGGATTAATCCGTTACTAGATTGTCAAAACTGCAAAATCCCACACACTCTAACTAGAACAAGAGACAGCAAATCTTCATCTCTCCGGACAGTTATTAGACGTTTTCGCCGCGGTATGTCGGTTTCACGCCCGTCCCTCATGTCAACTTGACCCTCACGTCCGAGTTTCTCGGGTCAGTGCGGATAGTAATTCCCTGCTACAATCTGGACGTGAACAAATACGTCGGGAAAGTAGCGAACTGGACCTGGAGACTGGAGAAACTGTGTGGACAGTTATGGTCATTGCGGGACGTGGCCGGAGCTGGAAACGGACCGTAGCATTGTTGTGGGAAGGGGATACAGGGACGTCGTGGTATTCGGTGGTATTATGGGATTTATGTACGGTTTATCTATACTAAGTTAGGTAATTGTGTATTCAAATATACTTACACATAGCAAGCGATTTGTATTATATTTGCGCCAAAACTTTACATTGCCATTCCTATTGGAAATATGTAAGGTTGTCTACTGTCACATATTAGCGTTTTCCAGGTAATTTAGACTTATGCTTTAATAAACATATTTTAATATTTATACTCATTTACTAAACAGATTTTGTTCGTATGATATCAATAAAACTGCATAGTAAAAATTGGTGATTCTGCCTAGTAGAACTTTGATAGTGCAAAGTTGAGTTGATAAACATTTATATCATGAAGTTTTCCGTTTTCAACCAGTATCACTAGCATCAATACATATCACGAATACTAGAAAAGACCAGGTATCGATCATAAACATAAACAAATGAAGTTTTTGGCCCAAAAGTAAACAAAACCACATATTAATTAATGCTATTAGTATAGGGGTTTCGTTTACTTTCGGGCCAAGCGGCATTTGTCTAGTATTCGTGATACATATCCACTACACGTCACTACTTATCAATACTTAAGTTGGTTTTGTTATCAAAAATTACATTTTTATTGTTTTTAGTGAAGGGAGTCCTTCAATCCCCAGAATGTCCTTTTTGTCTGAGATGACTTTAACTTTTTTCTTTTCAAGGTTAGTTGACCTACAGTTTGAAGTGAATTCCGAACCCAGCTAGGGTCACTGCAGTATTATCTCATTGTAAAAAGCATTTGACGATTGGCGGGATTTGAACTCGGAGAAGCCTCGCGCTGCATCCAATAGGCCGATCACACCCCTACTAATGTGTATATTGATTGTTTTACTTCCTGGATTCGGTATATAATCCTTTTTGATTCGTGACGATGAATATTATTATGACGTGATAATAGTAAACTTTGTACTGTGATCTATTGATAATTTTCTGTGGGGCCTACTAACTTTTTACCATCCATAAATCCTCAAAAGTGTCTAAGAAAATATGTAAAGGCAGTAAATTATCTTTCTAACGTCTTCACGTTATCTATTCATTATTCTTTTTATATATTGTGCTATAATTTTTAAGTCAAGTAAAATTAGTTGTACTAAGTTATCATACTGAGCATAATGTGTTAAAAAGATACTGAAATAAACAAAACCCAACTCTTTGTGTGGTATTCAGGTCTCTTCAGCCATTCTATAAATTAGCTTCTCTAAACACCGCGTCACGAACCAACGTTTGGGACCACAAGAATACAAATTCCAGACCTCGTAGCCTCAAACATTCAATTCATGCAACTTTGTTGTATAAACAAACAAAACGTATTCAATCTTTGCATTTTCAGTAAAAATAACATACACATTTTGTTGTTATTGTTTTTGGGTGTTTTATTATATTCGGATTCAGGGAGAAGACTTGTTTTCGTAAAGTCTGAAGCCTGGTTTGGCATGTGTCCACTGTCCGGCAACCCTTAAGATCGTTGTTGTCAATTATATTGAATTATCCTTGTTTTATATGCTAAATTTTACATTGCATTATTTATATTTTGGTAAATAAACTAGAGGACAGTCTGTTGTTTACGAATAGTTTATAAATAGAATTAGATTGTTTTATTCAGTTCTAAACAGGTTAATAACCAGAAATAAGTACACACAATTTTCAACGTTTTAATACTTCACTTATAACTTATCGCCTCGTGACTCATATGTTCTGCACTGTATATTATGATAATGTTTCCTGGCGATGTTCGCCATTTCCCTCACATCTGCGTGTAGGAAAACATTCACATCTAGGAAGAATATCACGTCCTTATAGGTTTAGGAAGGATGTCCATATAAGTATGGTGATAAGGCGAACACCCATATATGTTTTCATTAATCCGTCAACCAGGGCAACCAAAGACCAACGTAATTACTTTAGTTTTTAATGTTTCCTCATACGACGTCTTAAATGGAGAAACGTAGTTACGTATTTTATTCGGAGAGCCAATGTTTCCCAATGTTTAGGGTAATTGAGGTTGTATAATATCACTAGACTTTTTTTTTTTTTTTTTTGTAAAATCTGGTGCCTTTGTTGAAGAAGATTCTTTGCTGGATAACCCAAGAGTACCATGAATGACAGTGCGGGTTTTTATCGTTTAACCTTAATCTTAAACCTTTTGGGTAACGTTCCAGACTCCAGACAACAAAACCAGTTTACAGATAGATTAGGTTGTATTTGTTTGGAATATATAAGAAAATTAAGAAATAAAATGTAATCAATTTATACAACGGTCAGCAAATTGACCTTAAAGTTTTCTTTACCTGATTTTTATATCCTCATAAATTAGCATACTATGGAAATCTAGAGAAAAAAGAAACACTACATTGTATTAGGTGTTTTTTAAACTGTCATCTTTGAGTAATATGGCGAAGGCTGGTCGATATAGACAAGAATTATACTTCATGAAATTAAGTCAATGATCTCGGTTTCTTATAATCGATCAAACAGATGCATGTTTTATGTACCTTAGAAATTCCACTTTTTCACATTCCCCAATCCATGAATAATTTACAACGATTGAATAACGAAACACTATTCTTTCTAATACGAAGCTTTCCCAATTATTGCCAGTACGTCCAGCAATGTGCATGTCATCTTTCAACCGCACGCATCACTTACAGTTATATCAGATGGCGATGACAGACTGCACGTGGGCGGGAAACGCGGGGAAATGAAAGGCTGCTGTAGTGGCAGCAGTGGCGTGAGTGGCGTGCTGAAGCAGTTGCTATCAGCAATACAGCATCTCAGCTGACCATGACTGTCACTCTG
Organism: Macrosteles quadrilineatus; assembly: GCF_028750875.1. Taxonomy (NCBI): domain Eukaryota; kingdom Metazoa; phylum Arthropoda; class Insecta; order Hemiptera; family Cicadellidae; genus Macrosteles; species Macrosteles quadrilineatus. The sequence continues at coordinate 659,954 of NW_026542616.1, read as the reverse complement.
CTGACATTGACCGATCTGATCTTGAGTGTCTCCGCGCTGACAGCTGATCTCAGGCGCACTCGGGAGGTAACGATGGGTAGTTGGTGCTTTGAGTTTTAGAGTATTGAAAAGCCGGACTTGTATTATTTTATAGAAAAACAATGGTGATAAGGCGATGGGGACGAAGAGGTGATATGCTTGTGAAGGAAAGTGCCAGATTTTGAGTAAAGGAATCTTGAAAAGCTTACAGATCTTTCTTAAAAAAAAAACAAAAAACTGCGAAGTGTTATATTTTTCCAGATTTATTAAAAGCTAAGAGAATTATCCAATTATCTATTATCTAACTATATAAATACTGAGGAGATAAAGTAAGAGAACTGTTGAGAGTTACAGGGGGTCCTCAAATAATAAAGGATTGAGGTGAAATGATTGCGAGGCGAAAGGAGGGAACCGTGAGGATCCATACATTAAATTACCAAATCCTGAACGTTTTGCTGGGGGTTGGTGAGTTTTAGGAATTACTGCATTTGAAATAATATGATCACGAAGGTAACTATGAGGTCCCATCCTTCCTCCGGGGTGTCTCTAGTGATAAACAAAACTAAACATAAGTAGATTAATCTTATTTATACACGTACAGTTTTAAATAGTCTCCAAACAACTTACATCACAAGCCATCTAGAAAAAAGACCGAAAGCCTGAAACTATTGACAGAGTTTTGACCTAGTTCTTCAGGACAGAAGTTTGAAAGATCACCCCCTAAACGGTGCGCTATCAAACGTCCTTTCATGGAACTGTTACGAAAGAACACATCCAAGTTTGTAAGCCACATAAATTTAACATATTTTTCTACAACCACAGTTATGTATCATATGCTTCAAAGAAGATAATTCAAACTGGTATATTTCAAACCTGTTGCAAACTTCCGCACTCCAGTTTCTTCACCCCTGCAACCAAACTTTTTACCTTTTTGCCGGAGATGATGGTTAGTTCGTGAAAGCACGGGAGGCAACGACCATCACGGATAGGCCAATTAGGGATGGACCGCTAGTCTACCCTGGAGCAAGGAACTCATAAAACAAAGCCTGCGATCTTCAGCGATGCTTGACATAGGCCATAGTAAGCTATGGTCAGTGGTTACCGTAGAGCAAACATCGTATATCACAAGCTATGTTAGATTAAGCAGAAGTGAATGCCCCTCAAAGACGCTTATAGATAGCTGAGTACCCTTTAAATTGCTCGTTATGTCAAGTGGTCTAACACTTGACATAGAGTCAGCTATGGTCAGTGGTTTCCACAGAGCAAACAACCTTAGGAGCGTTAGATCTTGCAACAATCTCAACATGTCAACATTACATTTTACATTAGATCAAACAAACACAAATTTCTTCAAGATAAGTGTACCCTTAAAACTGCTCTATCTGTAAAGTTATCCCAAACTTCTTCCATCTGCCATAGAGTAAATTGTAGTCAGTGGTTATCATAGAGATTTTAAACCATATCGATCAAGCCTATTATAGTAGACTCTCCACGGCACGTCTAGATAACTGTATACCTCCAAATTGCTCGCTCTGTCAAGTGATCAACACTCGCCATAGAGTAAGCGATGCCTGCGCCTCACATAGAGCACACAATGAATTCCTCTTGGGTGGTCAAGTACTAGATGTTCCGCACGCGCTACTTCTCACCCTCGACAAGCCTGACCGACTATCTCGCTGGATCTTGCTGCTTTCATCCTCTTTTGGATGTCCCACTTTCTTTTCTTAATTTTGGTGCGATGAAAAATGTCAGAGAATCCTTCTGAGAGTGTAAACGGCCAATGGAAATTTCCTAAAATGTTAATTATGTGTTTTCCTATATTTTTACGATGCTGGTAAAACACTACCTCTCAAAATCATTGCAAAACATAGTCCTATACAATTTTGTTTGATTCAAACAGGTGTGTAGTAGAATACAATGACGAATTTAAATTTATTGTAAATTGTATGATAGCCTAGTATCGTTATTATAGTGCTTGCCTGCAGCATTAATGATGCTATCTTAACAGAATGTTGACTTTGGATAGTAAAAAGACAAACAATAAATAGTGGACGAAAACACACACACGCACGCACATACATATTATATTTGTTTACTTTGTAGTCCACGGGGCTTAGCCTTAGGAATTTTGTTGGCCAGTTTCTGTATCTACCTTTCGTTAACCTGGAGCAAATATAAACACGGAAGCACCACTTGTTGTACATAATTTACTAGGGAGATAGACATCTGCAGTGATTCAGAGAAACAACATCATCATGACATGGGCCTGAAGTTGCATTCATTAGAGGAAAGAAACTGGTCTTGTTTCACAAACTTTGCGCAATCCACAAACTTGCTCATTCATCCGCATGTTCCGAGTCTAACAGCCTATTATTTCTGTTGGCCCAACCCTGGTCTTCCAGACTGTAAACAAACAACGCTAAAAAGAAAGTTGTTCCTGCATAACAAGAGGACATTCGTAACTGGAATAAGAGCAAGTCCTTGACGTCGGGCGCATTCACAATGGACCCGCTAAACACACTTTTACTTTCACGAGTTCAAATTACAATTTGCCACCGTAGGGGTTCCTCGTCAGGGAAAGCAGGCGATTTGCAGAATTGTCCGTTCTGGACCGTTTCCACCAACTGTTGTTTTGCTGTTAGATTATTTCACTTTCGCATCTTGTGCGGAAAGTGTTTCTAATGGGAAACTGGCTTGATAGTGATTTCGTCTGTGGCCAAGGCTGGCCTCAGCTTGGAATAGGTTTTTGTCTGTGGAAGTCTTCAATAACACAATACGTTTGAAGGGAGGCCATTTTGAAATATGACTCCGTAATCATTGATATTCTAGATTAAGGGTAGTTTATGAAACTGTCTAGATTAAACGCAAAAAATACTAAATTCAATCCTGAAAAAGGTTCATAGTTTTTGATGGTTCAAAACTACTCAGCTTTTTTCGATCATTGGACTTCAGTAACAGAGCTACACAATTCATCTCACTCTTACACTACCATGCATTGATGCAATGATACTTGGCAAAATACATTAAAAAGTACGTCGCTTTTACACAGAGCTCGTAAACTAGCCCAGTGTACTCGCCACACTCACTCGATTGCTGATATTTAAAAAGCTCTTAAAAGACTTACAGAATAAGCTTTGTATAATCTGCTGGAACCTGGATTTTTAGTGAATTAGTGAGCTAAAACTAACCAAGTTTAGGCACAAGTGTGAACAAGCGATATTTAATAGCGGATGTTGTATGCCGTACTCGCCGACCAGATTTACCGTATTGTAAACTCGCTCGTGGAATCGAGCCTTTGGTAAAAATTATTAATGATTGTTACCAGACATGTGATAGTTTGAAACCGTATTACCTTCAGTATCTAATAGCCAATGGTATTACGCTGTAAGTTATAGGAAATGTCCTCCTTAATCCCTCCGCGAGTTACATCGAGTAAATCTAGTGAGTCTGATCTAATTCTAATCCCTTGAAACATTCTAAGGCTTGCCGAGTCCACGGACCTTGCCTAGTCAGTGTCGACTGGTCTGATGTCTGAGGTCTGGCCAGTGATCATGACCAAGACACTCGTATCACCAGGAAGTCACGACGTATCGAGTAGCCGTAGACCGGTCCAGGACCTTGACACACAAATAGGTCTACACACTGGGTCAGGCGGACAACCAGCTGCAGGCAGGAGTACGCCATCAGCAACCTGCTGAAACGTCTATTGCACTTTCACCCACTAATATGTACTCAGTAAATATGGTGGTATAATTGACCACAGTAATGGGGAGTCGATTATTGATTGGATATTGGTTGGTGAAGAGGTAATGATAGAGTTTTAATAGTACATTTACAAATTGTACAAGACATCCCTAATGTACAACTTCATTAATCGCAAACTACATTACGTAGACTTTTAAGTAAATAATTTGGACCTTTTCCGTTAATTCACTACCACTATAGTGGAATGTGGTTAGGTTAGGTTAGGTTAGGGTTTTCTCACTCTATACTAAACTCTACACTAACTTAACCTAGCTTAACCTAAAGTTTAATTCACTACTACTTCCATTGCTAATAATCTATTGCTCTAAAAACTAGTAGTTGTGAATTAACGGAAAAGGTCCAATAATTTAATTGAAAATAGTACATAAACCGTCAATTTTGTGTTCTATTAATGTAGAACTCAATTTGATACAAATCCACTATGATTTGATTAAATCTATAATAGTTTCTGGTATACATTTGTTTACTTCAGTTAAGCTAATTCCTGACCACAGCAAAGCTACATTAAGTATCCTTACTACTTTCTACACTCAACTGTATTCATATTTAGCTTAAAATACAGGTTTTCAATGTCGCAATAAAGTAATTAGTTATTAGCTACTAAGTATAACAGTTTCTATGAATAAGCTAAAGCGAATAATTAATTACAAATTAGTTTTTTTAATGGCGTCTTTATACTTAATTATGTTAGAAAATCGGTATTTCACTTTGCAAACTAGATCTCATCAATAAGATTCAGTATTATCACAGAATATGAATTAGCTACCATATTGTGGTAGCTACGGTATTCTGTGGTTACGTATATCACGATATTTAATGGCAGTTACAACCCCAAATAAAAAAATAAAAAATTTATTTTGTATCAGGTATAAAATGTAATAATGTATTTAAATCAATCTGACCAAAACCATACTCGATACAGCACACAAAATCGAAAACATATCAACATTAATGTTCAGTCCTTTATTTATTTTTCATTTGCAAATAACAAAAATTGTGAATTCCAACCGCAATAAAAAATACCACAAACCTCTGAATGCTCGCTAACATCGCCCCACTCAGGTTACATATAATCAGCAAAATACTTGGGTGTTGCCTAGCACGAGGAAATGAAATTGTACACCGAAAAAAATACTAAATACAGGTAATATTGAAGGTAAGTCCAAGTTCATTGTACCAACTAACACATCTGAGCGAAGGACGAAATACGACACTTATATCAGCTGTGCTGGCGTACGTCAAAATCAGCTGTTTACAACAATGTGATTGTTGACATACACCTCCAGTGTTGCCAATATCACATTACACTTCCGCAAAATATTCCGCGAAACGGTCAAAATCTGTGGGGCTCTTCATTAAGTAGATTTTGAGAGGTTAGCTTACTATAATTACCAAACGGGTTGGACCTAAGGGATGTTATAATAAAAACACAAATAAGGAAAATCAGTCTATTGGATTGTAAATTTGTACACAAGCAATGCTTAACGAACTTAACGACATCATAAATTTACGACATTTGCTATAATAGACCACTTTAGCAGACCTGCAACAAGGAATTCCAAAAAAATTTACCTTATTAAAAAAAACTTTCCTTCACCAAATTGATTGTTGGACTTCAATTCAATCGTTACTTTCGATTGCTTAAATCTCTATTTTCTTACATTATGTTTTAAATTCAAAAAGTATTTTTGGCTCATCATGTAAAATATAATAAGTCGAGCAGACAGAACGTTTCAATTCAGTAATTAAGTACACTATGGCTGAAACTGTATTTTTTTACTAATTGTATAAGTATCTTTGCCATACGAGTTTAATAGGGGTGTAAGTATATATTTATCGATTCGTATAAAATTTATCTCCAACCAAAAACGGAAAATTTCAGACTAGGCATGGGTTTTCACGATATTATTTTATTATATATAAAATTTTAAACGTGTTGAAACGCAATTCAAATATTGGTTTTCCACTAAAAATAAATATTACCAAAATAATAGTTAAATAGTTTTAAGTGCCGGTAATGCTATAATGAATGTCCATTGTTTTCGTTGAAAGTAAACATATGCATGAGTATATTTCGCCATACAGTTTATCATTCTTTCTTTAATGGTTTCAAAAATATAAGCAAAGAGATATAGAAATGTTTTAAAAGTGTTATGAGTTAAACTATGTGTCCTGCTGACTATGAGAATAGCTCAATTAGGCTTCCGAAACAGAAACAAAGATGCGGAATATTTTGAAGAGAAAACAGTGTAAGGTACCGTTAACCAGATAATTACTCTAAACTTGACTAGCCTTTAAAGGGGACCCAATAAAGTAAAGAAGTTTTAAAAGGTTTGTAAATTTTACTTTAACATAGCTATATATGATTCTTGTGCAATCATTGCAATATTACCTCAATATTGTTATGGACGTTGTTTGTATACAGTTTTGTATCAGTCGTAAAATACTTTTACAAACAAAAATTTACAACGACAAGTTTGTAGTAACCAGAACTTATTGTTTGTACAGTATTTATTGTATTAGGTCGATTGTAATCAGTAAGAAATATTTTTATGCACAAATATCTATCTTGCTTTTCAAAATCTTTTTTCGATAGAATATATTTTCTCGTAAGCCATTGTGATAAATAATATTTGAAAAAAATATCTTGTGATGCATTTTAAATTCTTATTCAACCCATAAAATGATAAATAAAATCATCTCGATACATTAACAATTATTTAGTAACTCCCCAAGGATTTTGTGGCTGTCTTATAGTTGTTCCGAAGTAATGAATTGTCTGTCTACTTTAATAAAGAAGTTATTAATTTGAATAGTTAGGAATGTAGTCCGATCATTTACAGAAAGCGAAAATATTAACGATCTGAAAATTTCACAGCTCATAACTGTTACTTTCTCCATTAAGCTGAACAATAACTGAATTAAACGTAAAACTTTCTTCACTAAATGACCTGGATGTTTTCATTCTTTAGTGTAGTCAATTGATTGATGGAACACAGAACGAAGTGGAGTTGAACTAGTTCAAATACAACAGGGTTTTATGTATGCGTTACAAAGAAATGTCCTCGCCAAGTTTCCTATCTAATTTAACAACATCTCATTTAAAATGCTAAAAACCATACAGTATTAACTGAAACATTCAAATAATTCAAATATATTTAAAGAAATTACAACAGCTTGGAATCACCAAGTTTAAAAAACTTGACGGCGAGGTCCAATTGATGCATAAACCTCACAAACAAAATGTTAACATTTTTTTACAAATATTCATAAATATATTATTTTTAAGGCGCTTTGTAGCAGGCACTTTAACTTGAAACAAAGTAATTGGCAGCAGACTAAAAATCAAAGTAAAAATAAATTGCTTTACAATCTACGGAATACGATTTGGATTCCTTATATATTTGGTCCTCTTTGGTTTTCATCGTTCGTAGACCATGTTTGAACTTTTTTGCACTGCAGAGGCAGTGCCGAGTTGGTTGAAAAAAGAAAACATGAAGAGTCGTTTGAACATAACCTGTCACTGTGAATCACCCATGCATGCATTCTCACAAAGCAGAAAATAATAATACTAATAATAATAATAATAATAATACTAATAATAATAATAATAATAATAATGCGTCAAAAATTTGTTTTTCTTTCCTGGAAAATATTTAATTGTGTTGTATCCTTGACATTGTTGTTGAACATACATGCTTTTAATTAGTTTATATTATGTGTGAGAACTGTCTAACGCTAACATTATATATTAACAATACCAGTGTTTTCTCCTACCATGGCCGTTACAATTGCCTTATCACAAAAATCCACCCAAACGACCAAAAATTCAACAACCCACTGACCTTACACGTGAAATCACATGACGAATCTCGCGAATTGTAATTTTCCAATTCTGCTATTTGGGAAACAAAACCGTAACGGTACCGGAGCCCATATTTAACCTCTGGCATTTTTGACTCCGATGATTCCCCATGTTCCTAGTTATCCCAAGTAGGCCGTTGCCCAATTCCCATGGTGGGACTGGCCATTGTGGTCTGAGAAGTTCCCAAGTCCGTGTCCTCCATAGGTCTGCGTCTGCGTACATACAGACGTCTGGGTGTAATTGTTGGTTGAGAAACTGAGGTTGATGAAACGTTGAATCGTTAGAGAATGGTAACAAGTTTGGAATAAATTGCATGACTTTTAGTAGTGGGACTTCTTTAATAGAGAAAAGTTCAAGTAAATGAACCTCGAAAGTAATAGCCATCAGATAACACATGCTAACTTGAGTCTTATGCGTATAACCAGAACTTTTCACTACGCACACAATTTTGATCAATGACCTTCTCCATTGCGATTGCATGAGTAAAATCGACTATGCGAAACATTTTAATATTGGGTTTCTTTGTTGAGATTTTTGCCGAAGTAGCCACTATATGATACATTTGGAACGATAAACAAACAACTCTCAAATTTCTATCAGTACAGTACAATGTCCTTGCAGAGAAAATCATCCCTACCTCCCGCGACTGCGCGTGCGATCTTCGACCTTATCACTTTGTCATTACGGTCTACAATCGTCTACAATCCCTTCCGCTAATTTCTCACGTCACGAAAGAGAGCGTAGTGTTTTGTGTTCGATAAAGTTCAATTATTTGCTTTCTTTACTTCTGCCATCTCCATCATCATTATGTCCAAACTGCAGGTGGTTTGACGAGCGTTTTAAATCCTATATTTCAATTTCCTTTAACGAACTATTTGTTATAGGGAATTACAATTTCTCATCGACCTGTAGTCGTATGTATAGTGTTTCTCTAAAGCCTATAATGGTTATAACATGTTATTTAGTCTTTCGCTAGTGAAAACGAATTACATAATTCTCTAGGGAGTGTGAGTTGGATCGTATTTTATAAATCAGACTGTCTTGCAACATTTTAGTTTGGTAGAAGTACTAGATATCTTTATTTTTGATGGTGATTATTAAAGAAAATTAATTTAAGGCCATAAAGAGTATTCTTTAACATTGTGAGTGTTGTTAGTGTATAGGCTTCAGAGTGACAGGTTTTTACCTACGGTACACCCACAATAGTTTACAGGGTTTGAATCGCTTTCCCTTATAAGTATTTTGTAAATATTATATGTAAAACTACACTAACAAAGCTATAGACAATCAACAAAAACTTGGCCTAACTGTAATTTTTTAGTTACATGATTTGGTCCAATAAATTGTTTACAACAATGTATGTTTTGTAATCTATTATGAGTGGAATGGCTTTAAATTTGTCTCACATTTTTGTCGTTTCCATATTTTACAGAATTGTCGCATTTCCCTTTTAATCAAATTGCATATAACAGAGTCTAGAATGTCTGCAATATTTGAACACCATTTTACAGACGTACAGTAACAGGCATGCACCAACATCAAGATAGCAGTTTTTCTAAGTGATTTTCAACGTTAGAGTCATTTTACACATATTTACAGCTGTTCCTTATTTTGTTCCAATACATCATTGACCTATTATTGAAGACATCGCTTATTATTAGTCCAATGATCAATGGGTACAAAATGAGCCCAAACTCATTCCTGACCAGGAACTAGTAATATTTGAATTTGAAAGCAATACTGCACTTTTCCATTCCATTAATCGAAATTGCACTTAATCCTTTTGTGAAAGGCTTTGGCTCTCGATTTCGTCACTTTGTCACCAACGCCATTACACCATTACACCCCCGCAGAACGAAAGGCATGTCTCTCACTAGGAAGTGAATGTAGTGATTGCAGTGATCGCTCGGATGATGATGAGTCTATTAGCCAACATGACTCGTGAGCTTGCAGATCTTTCTCTCTATATCACTATATCAGTCACCCACATTCACCGATATTTTGTAATGAATCTCGTGCGCTGGTGATTGGATGTTAATCAATAGTTGTTGTCTTTTGATTATTTCAACTACCTAATGGTGAAAGAATCAGCTGTTTTTCGGAATGCCTCTCTGTGTCATTGCTAATAACAATGTTTGTTGGTGATTGCTGCGAACTGTCTAAATTATTTGGAATACTGATTTGTGGTTGGTTACGAATAATGTTTTTAGAAGAAGAGGTTCAGAATGGACTAACGCATACTATAGATGTTGCATTACCATCACTGGACTATTAAATACTGTACAACAAATTCTTGCACAGCATGCTATAAAAGCGTAGACGATAAGTTGGGTGTTTTTATAAGTATAATGAAGTTTGTGGTTAGCTTACTAGAAAGCGCCAGAAAGAATTTAGTTCTAAAATAAACTGGAATAAAACTAAATGGTTTGCCGTTACACGTAAACGTACTATCTTCAGTTTGTGTATCCGTCAGTTATGTCCAATATAAATGATTAAAACTGTCTAAGAATATGTGAACCAACACGTCAAATGTCTTCGTTTTAAAATCTTAGACGTGGACTCTACTCATTGATAGATTAATCTTTCTATTTCAATTCGTCAATAAACCTGAGAAACCTCTACATTATATAAAATACAATTACAAGAGTAGCCATCATCATTTCAAGGTTCAGAGTTCTTTTCGCCCAAAACCGTTATTAAATCAACTCCTTCGGCAAGTGAAGAGTCATCTGTATTAACAGCCTACGCGAACTCTGCCCTCGGAAAACACCTGGGAAGAAAGTCAACGATTCGGTTTCAGCAAGATCCAAGCGATAACCGATAATGTCGGAAACAACTAGAGAAATCCTGAAGAGGAACCGGAAGTATTTAATCGAGAAAGTGTGAGATGGTTGGATGAGATTGATCAGATCATCAGCTGGTGGACCGCCACAGCTGACTGGACATTTACCAGAGCGTTCTAGAAGGCGGTGTCAACAATGAAACAGGTGTTGAAGTATCTAAAACCTTAACAGCTGTTGATTACGATGAAGTGTAAACCTGTTTGTTCTATTTGATGTTTATGAATTAGTATTGATATTTAGATACCAGAGTAGATACTCCATTTATATGGGCAAGCAGTTGCTTTTTTTGTTCCTAAATAAACTAGATGGATGAGAAAATCACAGTGTGTGTTACTGTTAAGTAAATTAAGTGAGCTACTGGTGCAATAATTTCATATCTTAGTTTTCTATATTATGACCTTTTGAATGAGAAAACCTAAGCAATAGCTTAAAATTCCATAACCATTTAGTTTTACAAGAGAATTAAATAAATACAATGCCAAAAATAATATTTTATATTTAACTTTCTGTAAATTTAAATTGAAAATGGAATGCATTGTTTTATACACGGATCGTTGTATTAGTAGTAATCCGACAATTCCATTGCTTTAAAACTTTCAACTTATTCCTGAGGACGTGTTTTTTTTAATTCCTAATATTCAGATTTTTAGAACTCTTTATTTAGAGTATTGTCACTTTCTGTAGTTACTTAAAATGGCTTATTTAAAAAAAGAATTCGAATACTCCGTTATTAAGAGTTACGTAACTGCATGAATTTAGTTCAAAATAAATATCCTTGCAAAAAAATTCGATGCGTACTTGTTTACCCCACAAAACATTGATTTCTATATTAAATCGTATTTCTAAATATCGACTACAAAATATTGAGTGACATTATCTTGAAGAATTAATTTTATTTTTAGGTTTTTTTTATAGTTATAACAAAGTGACCTTGGAATTTGTGACGAAATGTGTTTTGAAAACTAAGAAGAATGTCCAAGTATAGATTTTCATTGATGTAGTAATATTGTTTACATATGAAATCGATGTGTATTGCTTCAAGATTGGCCAATAGCATCCTTGATTGAAAGTGATAAGGGGTTCCCTAAAAACACACTAGCTATGTAGTATTGTTTACTTATTCATGAAGGACGTCAACAGGTGTTATTCAATATTTCAACAAAATTTTATTTAACTTTCCGCAATTATTTTATACTTTATTTTTAACAGTTTTAAATGCTTGAAATTTAAATGTAGACATTTCTTAAATACCTTAACTCAGTAAGATGTTGTTGTTGTTTATTTAAATGTATTTTATTAGTTGATATTGTTGTAAAACACAAATTTTTTATAATATATATACTATATAGAGCGGAATATTAGTCGTATAAAAATTTTAACATGTATGTCTATACTAAATTTCACATCAAACCCGATGTAAATATTTGCTAGACAAAAAAGGAACTTTCTCTAAGAAGGCCTCAACTGAATATTTGGTTTTATATATATGCCAATAAGAGGGAGCTAAATTGTATTACAGTAGTCGATAATTTATCTTTCACAACTAACTTAAACCTACCCAAACAAACTGAGAAGAGAAATTCGTGGATAATCCAAATAAATCCGTAAATAAGTTTACTCTGTTATATTAACTACAGCGTTATGTCATGTATATAGGACCCAAATATAATACTCAGTAATAGTTCAGTCCAGTGTCCTAGATGAGAGAAGACACTAAATGAGATAAGACACATCTTGCCTTCACTTTTCCCAGACACTGGACTGAACTATACATGATTATAGTCACGTATTTGTTTTTATCCATCTTCAAAGTGTCCTTCCAGTACAAATATCTCAAAAAGTTATTTTAGTCAAAATGCACCTAACTTAGATAAAAAAAACCTATGTAATAATTGCCCGACACAGAAATGTATAAAAAAATTTAAATTTGAAAAGCCATGAACTTCAATTATGTAATCATTACAAGTAATTTCTTTCTCAATGCAGGTAATTAATTGTTGACGTGGAGAAACGGTCCAAACTCTAGCACGTGTCACGTGACCAATCCCTTCACTCGTAGGAAAAGCCTGAAGCCACGTCCGAGACAGGAACGTCAACGACAGATAGGAACGCCGGACTCTGGTACATGGACAGTGGAACGATGGGAAAGGGACGTTGCAACTATTACTGGGAACAACGTGAAAGCATTACAAGACCGCTATGTCATTATAAATCAATCGTTGATGCGTTAGATGCTAACTAGCACTTTAGTCCGCAATTATATTAGTACATAATAGTGTATCCTTAGTCAACGATTTGTAGCACTTGTTACATAAAGCACCTGTTTGGTGATTTTTTTATTGAAATGTATAGTTGGTTTAATAACTACAGCAGTTGAGCCGAAAATCAAGGTATATAAAAGTTAACAAAAAGCAACGCACAAATAAGGACCGAAACATATGTTTCAAGTTTCTTCAGCCAAACCATAAGGAAAGTGAATCGATGATGAAATATTATTAATTTATGGCTAGCATAATCAAAATCGTTGCACCGACTAAATGTTCTTGGCAATTACCTATTAAATGAATAATAATACCCGAAAATGAAAATAATGAAGATTTAAATATTTCATATTAAAAAGTATTGTACAGTAAGCTGCAACCAAACTATACAGCGTTCATAAACATCATGTCGATCCGGCACGGTAAGGACCAAATTTCCTCTTATATTCCATGGTGTGTGCTTCTTACTCTTTGTTTAACTCGCCGCGGCATTACTCTATGTACATCAGATTACCGCCGACGCAGCTGTGGTGATTGTATCATACAGGCAGCGCTCCGTGATGTGAAGTCGACGACCGGTTTACTGTATCAAGATTTTGATCCATATGAAATCTGCATGAGAAACATCATGTTCACACGTGCATAAATATTTAAACATGTTACTATATATAATTGTAGTTTCACGTTTTATCATGGCCACTGTAAGGTAATACCATTGACTATATACCATCATGGTTAATGCTTTGTATACGTCAAATTTGGAAAAATATTGTAACTATGGATTCAAAATCAGTCAACAAGGTTGATATTGTGGGTAGACTAGACAATCTCTGCCAAAGGAAGGTCTCAACCAAAAACCTATATTGGGTGACCATTTATGGTTTCATAAAAGGGAACAAACAGCAAAACTGTATACATCTGTCTTGATCTATTAATGAATCACAATTGAATTGGTTTTATATTTTAAATGTATTTATTCATCCCAAATAAGCAAACTTTGAAGCAATTAAGTTAGTAATAATCTAATTAGGTTCACATTCATCACTCAAGAATGTGCTTCATTTGTATTGCCGGATATTGTCCTATTAACAGTGAAAATATTCTGTATAGCAAAAACCGATAAAATAAATTACCACTTCTTAGGCTAACAGAGTTACCAGAAGCTTATTGGTTTAACCATCATCCTACTACAGTACTTCATACCACTTAAAATTTTCTCCCAAATCTTTCCCTTCAAAACCAAATATCCAAATAAGATTATTGCCAAAACAATTTCCCTTTTACCGTGTTTTCTTAACCACATCGCTGATTTGGCACTACCATCGAAGGCTAGTTGAAGGGGACTCCGACCACAAATTTGGGTAACCTCACAGAAATAACCAGGAAAGAAATCTCCCAAAGAAGCGCACTACGGACAAGGTTATGTTTTATTTCCAGGATCGTTTTGTGATTGTATATTACGAGAAATGGATTTTCAAAATTGTCAGCATCGTGTTAATTTGTCAAACCTCAAGATTTTAATTTCTCTTTTCAATTATGTTAAGTGAGATGGTGGATGGTGGAAGTGTTTTTATCAGCTTCAATTACTGACAACTTAAACTATTGAGATGTAATTGTTTAAACATGTTACATAGATGTTATAGATGAACATAACGGAAATAAAAATTGGCTGAATGTATGCTTCCAATGCTATAGCATTGATTTTGGATAGCGAGGAAGACATGTAACATAAAGCTTTTGTTTCGCAATCAGCTGTTTTTTCATTGTTGAAAGTTTCAATAAAAAAGCGGGCTTATTCGAAAAAAAACAGTATATGATAGCAGCGAATGTTACAACATTTCCCAAATCACATCGAACCATTTTTACGCGTTCTACCCTTGCGATTCCAGTACAAACAATGTTCATGACATTCCAAAAGTTAACCAAACAACGAAGTATACAATGATTTGACCGGGTAATAAAATAAACAGTTGGGACAAATAGAGTGGTGGGTGAATTGCTCCATATGTTTGAACAGCCTTGGCATTACCTGGGACTGGCCGACCTCCGATGGTGCCCTTATCAGTCAACCCCAAGGCCACAACCCTTATCAATCACCTCAAGGTCATCGTAGCAGTGACTGGCCTGCATCGCCCACTGTTATCAAATCAGATCTAATTACTAGTGAAATAAATTTTGGAGTTATCCTAGTTTCGAATTCACAATTAATTTGTTCGTCCCATTCTACTTCTGAGTTCCACCTAAAAAAAATTGTGTTTGAGCCAAGCTATTTCAAAGTTATACATGTTTCGAAGTTAAGAGTTCTGCAGTCGGTGAGCCATGCTAGTTTAGAGTTGTATTTATCTAAGCAATGTTATTTAAAAACTAAACTTTTTAGCCATATCAGACATATATTGAGTTCAGCCATTCTTACGGCTACATATTTGCACCTACACTATTTTACAATTAGGGTTTTCACAGCTGTAAAATCTTGGGTTCCTCAAACTTTTTACGGCAATCAAAGTAAACTTGTAGAGTATTAAACTCCATGCATATTTTCATTAAAATAAAGTGATTTTTAAATTCGTGACAAATGTGTTTTAAAAACTAAGTAAAAGTCCCACTTATAAATTCCCATTCATGTATTAACATTATTTACATAGGAAATCAATGTGTAGTGCTTCAAGATTAATCAATAGCATTATTAATTCTAGATTATTGATTATCAATTGATCTATGGATTATTTTTTATTTATTGAGTATTTATAGATTATTGATTGAATCCTTGATAATTAACACCCCCGTGAATTGAACTAATCCTATTTGAATTTCTTAAAGCAATATCATTTGTCGTTTCTAATTAAATATTCGTTAAAAGCTATTACTGTTGGGAAGGTATACTTTCTGGAGCTATGCTACATTAATTTGGAACTCATATTTTTAGAGCCTTGTCGAAGCCGTAAGTTAAAATGCCTCACTTATTGGGTGTAGGTGTAACAACTGTGTCTTGAACATTCGAGAGGTAAGGGTTCGATTCCCGGCTTATCCAGAAAAATGTACGGAAGTTCCCTTTTTAGGAGTACCTAAGGATTTTTTAATACAAAATGACACTAGGGAAGGCACAAAAAAATTAATTTCTAAGTACAAATCTCAATTTCCTACTTTCTCAGAGTAGATTTCATTAGGTCTGCCATGCAAGTCTGCAGCCGATACTCGTGGTACTGGAGCAGATACAACACTGTGACCGTGGCAACGGATACGACCATTTCTCAGATTGGCCATGGGTTGGTATTCCAGAGCAAACCAGCAAATCCTACCGTTACATAACGGCCACTGTACTCCCCCGCCGCCGAGGTGACTATGGGATACATTCTGGTATCACTATCACATGTGGAGAATGGCAGACGGAAAGGTTTTCCTACTTTGGGCGTTCACGTAGAAAAGTCTGAATAACGTGTGTACTAATGAAGGAGTTGTAAAATATATTGCACTGATTTCAAAATTGGTTCTCAAACATCACATGAACTGAAGTGTCTGTGTAACAGGGTCAAAGGTGAAAGAAAACTTCTGTCCGATTTCTAAATATCGTTAGACGGGCTAAAACCTTTTTTACGGTAGTTCGATATACAAAGAATAACGCAGGTGGTCAATAGCCACGAGAAATGTATTATCCAGCATTAAGAAGATCAAAAGAGTTGCTGTAATGCTAAGTACAAACACAGTAAATCAAATCAAACTTCATGGTCAAGGCGCTGCGGTCGGTGTTCTATAATGAGGTAATGGAGGTACTAAGATAAAATCTAATCATGATAATGACCGGTTTCCTTACAACCTCTCTCTCGGTGCTGTACAGTGTATATACTATGCGTCATCGTGAATCGTCCGCACAAAACAGCTGACTGCAATAAACCTCGGATCAGCTGACAATAAACAGCTGTTGACTCTCGCTTTGGACCACTGTGTTCGAATGACACACCCATTGTTGTCTGTAAATGTTTGGATTTACTGCATTTCTACGGAATCTTGCAAAAAGAAGTTGAGATGTTGAGAGAAGGATTTAGATTTTAAAAATGCCGCATAAGCTATCCTCTACTACAGCCTAGTCCATAGATATTGGAAAAAATTATGTTATATATTATAGATATAAATTAATATAGACTATTTCGTGTAGTTAACAGTATAATATACTAAATTGGTAAAGTCTGAAGAAACTATACAAAAATATATTTTGGAGGAAAAAAGGTCCTTTAAAAATAGTTTATAGGCCTAAATTGAGTTAAGAAAGCAAATTACAAGAAAGTGGACCAAATTTTTTTGTTATTTTATAAGGTTAAAATATTTTACCAAACTATTTTTAGCTATCGAAAGCAACAACTTTAGCCGAGAGAGCTAACCATCAATAGAATTTTGCTGTATCAGAAACATTACTATACAGTACAAATAATTAGGTGCCTCTATGCTAAATCTTATGTAAAAAAAAATACCTACTTAAAATTACCGTACTTAAAACACAACATTTCAAACTACTAATCAAATTAACAGTTTGTAGCTACTCTACAATCCATCAAGAATCGTTTAAGTTTTTTTTTCTGTAGTGAAAGCAAATAAGCCGACATTCTCCGAGCACAGTAATAAACTGGTAATAAACCATCGTTTCTTGAGAAAAACCCCTTAGAGCCACTTAAACCTGAAATTTATCGACCTCGAAGATCGTTAAAACCATCTTGCTCACTCTTTGCACCGCTTCCTTGAGACGGTAAAATTACAGCCTGCGATCGGATCGTTAGGTACCTCAAATTCCAAAAGGTTAGTCTTTTTATTTAATTGCACGCTTTTATGGCATTTCTTGTTACTGGGAAATAAGTTATTTTATACGTTCAATGAACTTAATCCAAAAAATACTATATTTGGTTTGGGGTTATTTTCTTTAATTGACCTGACTAAAATGCATTAAAGATTTATATACAAAACTCAATTTATTAACATTACTTCATATAATATCAAATATTATGAAAAATATTATAAATAATCTATGAATGTCAGTGTAATTAATGCACCACTTGCATTTCGGGCGACTGTAATACAGTAGTAAGTTTAAACAATGATGATTCGCCATTACATGTTCGTAAAACGACTAAAATTTTTAAAATGGGCATAATGCACTTATTAAGTGCGGCAATATATCGTAACCATGTGTTTGGTATTGAGTTTAAATGCCATTGATGCAGTGTGTTTTTTTTATTTGTATGTTTCGGCTCTGAACAAGCCTTATAATGAGGACATAATGACAAAAATAAAATATATGAAACTTATTGTTAACAGTGCACAGAGGAATGGTTCTGTTTAATATATTAACCTTATAAGTTATAATTCTTATAAGTCTTTTACAGTATACATAATTTAACTGCATCTATTCTTGGCATATCCTCAAAAGTTTAATGAGTTTGATCACTAAAATCTTCTGGGTAGCTAAGTGGTTATAGTGCTCGCCTTAATATCTAAAGGTCGATTCCAAGCGAGGTCAATTATAGACTGATTTCTTTATCCATTGAACTATCAATTAATTGATTGATGCTATCTAACAAAAGGTCGCCGTTAGTAAGTAACAAGAAGAGGGTTTAAGCCGTTTCATTACAATTTTTAACGCCAAAGGCGTGGCGTAGATGCATACAAAAGTGTATTCACCAACGTGCCAGACCCTACAGTTACCCCAGGGATTTTTCCACCAAGATTCGTGGACCTTGAACTTGTCCCGCTGTTATAATTGGCGGGAGGTGTGTGCTAGTTGGCGCGAAAGTCTCGGTTCGTTGCACGTTCTACTGCGTGCTACTCGACTCCTTCTGCATCTTCGTGTTTTTATTTAGCCCCTGGTAGGCCAAGTTTTGCTGGGAGATAAATGTATTTTAATTTTATTGTTTATGCAAAATAATAATCTTCGTGCGAGCAAGCAAAGCCTTCGTACAAAGCCTTTATAGCATGCGCTTACTCTGTGATTTAAATGCCTGCGACCAGTGAATAACCATAACACTATTTCGATACGGAAAGTAAATAAAGAAACGTCTTATAACACTTAAAACATATACAGGGTGTTTGTGAACTCTCTCGAAAAAATTCACAGGATTATTCCTTGGGCTAATACATGAATATTTTACATTATAAACATAGGTCGCCGGAGCCTCGTTTTCCGTCTGTCTGTCTGTATGTGTTTTTTATAAATAACCTTATAACTCGAGTTTGAATCGAGGTACAAACTTTAAATTTGACACACTTGTGTATTTTAACGTGTTACACAAACATGAAAAATTTCATTTCGTTGACTAAAGCCGTTTCAAAATGGCGGTCATCTAAAATCTTTGACCTCAAATTACATGAAAACCACTAGAGTTAAAAAAAAAACACAAGGATAACAAAATTTAGGAAATTTTATGCCAAATCAAACGACACCTAGATCTTAAAGATCGGACAACAAACAGCTGAGTTATACATTTTTTAAATAATTAATAATTTCTTTACTGGCTTTTAATTGTTATTGTTTATTCTTTAAAATCATCTGATACAGAGTACATTACGTAACCTTAAACAGATCTCAATAGTTAAGGTAAAAATAGGACACTTAATACATTTACCATCTAGTAAAAAAACTAAATTTTGTTGTTAGGGCAAACCAGCTGTCTTACATTGTTGTAAAAATTTAGAAAGGATCAGATGATTTTAAAGAATAGACAATAACAATTAAAATCCAGTAAAGAAATTATTAATTAATAAAAAAATTCATAACTCAAAATAATCGTGTGATCATAATCTCAAAATCATCTGTCCAACCAGCTGTCTTACATTTTTGTGACAATTTAGAAAGGATCAGATGATTTTTAAGAATAAACAATAACAATTAAAAGCCAGTAAAGAAATTTTTTATTATTTTAAAAATGTATAACTCAGCTGTTTGTTGTCCGATCTTTAAAATCTAGGTGTCATTTGATTTGGCATAAAATTTCCTAAATTTTGTTACTCTTGTGTTTTTTTGCAACTCTAGTGGTTTTCATGTAATTTGAGGTCAAAGATTTTAGATGGCCACCATTTTAAAACGGCTATAGTCAACGAAATGAAATTTTGCTTGTTTGTGTAACACGTCAAAATACACAATTGTGTCAAATTTAAAGTTTGTACCTTGATTCAAACTCGAGTTATAAGGTTATTTATAAAAAACACATACAGACAGACAGACGGAAAACGAGGCTCCGGCGACCTATGTTTATAATGTAAAATATTCATGTATTAGCCCAAGGAATAATCCTGTGAATTTTTTCGAGAGAGTTCACAAACACTCTGTATTTACGCTTATACTGTTACTCACAAGACGGTAAATATACAAAAAAGGTGGTAAGTGGTGATCGATTTCGATTGGAAACTCCAATCATCATCAGTCCCAATAGGAGGATCAACTAGACTATTTCGATAACATAGTTTTAAAGGTAGTAAATTAAGAAGAAACTCATAGTAAGAATCACAATTAATTGCACATAACCAGATGGAAATTAAATTTACCTTAACAATCATTAACACATTTCTTTCAGATGATTCACAATCTACGATAGAGTATGTTTATTGACGCCTAAAAATACCATATTCGATGTGAAAACTATAAACTTCACAACACAATGTTAATACTTATAACCAGAATTATACATTTATTAATTTATTCATCGCGGGTTATAAAGATTACGAATCGTTGACATATTATACAATTAGCTTATACTTCATATTTTTTTAAGTTTTATTCATATTCTTTAATTTTACCAGTAAAATACAATGTATCGGTATTTTAAAACCATCGCCAGTCATTAACGGCGTCAATGATTTTTTCCCGAGATGAAATCGTTTAAAAACTGTAAACAGTTTACTTGATAGTCTATAACGCATTCGTCACCGTTGCAAAATACTTCAATTAATTTATCTGAATTTGTTATTAATAAATAACAGTTTACGCACAGTGACAGTTTGCTCAAGTCACCGAGACGTTTCTATCAACATTACCAAGCTAAACGACTTCAAGTAATCTATCTGGGTTTGTCGATAAAAATAACAGATTATGCTCAGTAACAGTTTGTACAAGGCACTGTGACGTTTCCGTCACCGTTGCAAACGATCCTCAAGTCATTATCCGGGTTTGTCGCTAACAAGTAGCCGTAAAGTAGAGCAAGTATTAACATAAATGTTTCTGTGAATAGGTGAGGTAACTGGTCATTTGCTAGGAGTGGTTATCGTGCTTAACACATTTTACAAATTTAAATAATTGTTTAATTGATAATAATAATAATAAGCCTAATAATGAGACTATTGAGCTTAAATTTGATGTTTTTTTCGTATTTATAGGCTTCACTTACTTGATCTTGTTATTTGTGTATTGCTAACTACTTTATGGCACCTTAGACTTCGGTAAGGGAGTAGCAATTTCAATAGACGTGTCTTCAGAACTTTACCGGAATCTTATTGCTTTGTCACTTTCCATTAAAAGCATTAAATTAAATTCAATTAAAAGCACATTTATTTTAAGTGTTAATCGACAAACAGTGATTTTAGCAATGGCAAACGTTCCCATATTAAATTTGGTTTTAATGTCAAACTGAATCAACCTATTTTCCAGTTAGTCTCTTTATCCACTCCATTATATTGACAGCTAATGCATATGCCACTATAATAAGGTGATGGTCAACAACAATGACTTTAGCTCAACAATGAATCATGAAAGCAATCGACTTTTTGTGGTTTGCACTTTCATTGACCACTTTCCCTGGTTATGGCCGTTGCTGGTCATTGTTTATTTTGACGCTTCATTCAATAATTTTCTACCTTCTTGGATATTGATCGCTCTTAACCCTTTCTTCAGATTACTTTCGTTCACAGACACTAAAAATAAAGGAAACACATATTGTACTTGTTTAATTTTGTTGGTTATCGTAAATTTTATTCGTGTTTACATTGTATTGAGGGTTGGCATAGCCGTCTTTAGTATACTAGATATAATATACTAGAGATAAAATACTACAGACGGCTATGGGTTTGGTCGTTCACGTAAAGTGTTCAATGTAGGTTAGCTCTGTTACTTTACTATACACTTTAGAGAATTTCCCATATAGGAAATAAGCTATTACCGTAGGTCTCATGTTTATTAATATTTGATTTCACTCGGTGTTCGTAATGCTGTTTTACACTAAAGGCGATTTACGTAAACAAGATAGTAGGCCAATTAATTAATA
Source organism: Macrosteles quadrilineatus (assembly GCF_028750875.1). Classification (NCBI taxonomy): domain Eukaryota; kingdom Metazoa; phylum Arthropoda; class Insecta; order Hemiptera; family Cicadellidae; genus Macrosteles; species Macrosteles quadrilineatus. The sequence goes on along the minus strand of NW_026542616.1, from coordinate 637,966 downwards.
TATCTTGACAAATATGTTTTGCAGAAAAAATTTCCTTTTTAGCGAATTTCCCATATAGGGAATAAGCTATTACCGTAGTACTCATGGTAAGACCTGGACGCGGGACCGATTTTTTTTTTCGTTTTGAGGTCCCTAGAGGCCAAAAACACCATCCGTTCAAATTCATATATATATATATATATATATATATATATATATATATATATATATATAGATTTATATATTTATATATATATTTATATATATACATATATATATATATATATATGTCCGTTAGCACGATAACTCGAGCAAAAATGATCCGATTTTGATGAAATTTGGTACAAACGTGTAAACCTACGTTTATTCGAACGAGTTCGCGATCCAGCATGATCGGACCATGGGAACGGGGGTTTACAGGGGGTTTTATCGGGTAAAAATAGGTTTTTCGCATTTTTGACCCAAAAAACATAAAATTTAGCAATTTCTTTCCAAACCATTTTGTAGAGCTTAAAAAAACAAATAATTTAGTATATTGAAGTGTTATTATGCGCCTAATGGTTACGGAGAAAATTCCAAAAAATTGTAAATTTAAAATTCCCATGTTATTCTTATGGAGAATAAGTAAACTGTTGTAGTTCGCTTGTTTATGAACATATTTTGATCAAATTTGGAAAATATTTTTATTTCTTACTAACTATTAACATTTTACATTAAAAAAACCCTTTTACCCTCCCTGTTGCAGCAAACCTAAGTATGTGTTAAACTGATTCTATTTAAATAGGGAATAAATGTGATATTTTTAAGAAGACATTTTAGTGTAAATCCAATCAGGCAAATGGAAATTCGCTTAGTCTGCAGGTTTGCTGCGGCGGGGGTATTATGATTTATTACAGTAATGTTAAATACATGTCCAATATTTCAGTAGGCTACCTAAATTAGTAATACCCAGTCGATGAGTTTTAACATTGACTGTACAGTCAATGGTTTTATTTCTTATCCTAAGCATTTACTTTCTGTATTCCAGATTTTGATAATCTACATTCCCTTTAAACACACACTAAACTTTGTTGTCACTGCTTCAATAATTGCGGATTTCTCGTTAAATATACATTCAATGGAAAATTAAGTACATTAAGCTATATTTACTATGGGTGTCACTTACATATCAACTATAATTTGATCAACGATCACATAAGACCAATTTGATACAGTCAAAAGAAAAGAAAATCATTGAACAGCCTTGCTCAAAACCTTGAGGTTTGACCTTGGAAATACTCTGCAATCCGGAATCCTTTTCCTTATAACTTCGATCCAACAACTTTTTATACATTACATTACATTATGCAATGTTTTTTGAAACGAAAGTAATGCATTTTAATCCAGTAGTAAATAAATTGTGAATATAATTTACCATTAAATTTTGCGATGTATTATATTTTTTAATAAGATTGCAAGGTATTTTTATTCCTAGATTAATTTGAGCTACGAAAGTTTTAAGTGGTTTTATAATAATTGTTATAATGATAAATTAAATTTGAATCCAAGCATGTATACTATATGTTACGTATATTATTTTTGTAAATTTTGGTAAATAATTCGTACACTAAGCTAAAATGTCTCGAGAGTTTTAATTTTTACTTTTGATAAATCGAATATCAATTGTTGAGATTGAGTAAATCGAATTAGAGAATCATCGAATTTTGTTATTAGCTTGTTATAATAAATAAATATACTCTAAAAGAAATAGATGTAAAGATTTTGTTGCGTATTAAAAAAACTAAAATAGAAATATTCTGTAAATAACAAATATTACAGAACCTAATCAATACTTTGTAGTTATGTTTAAATTCCTACGTATTTCAATCCTCTATTATATTAGTGTTAAAATTGCATAATTTACAATATTTTACATTTAAACATGTTACGGTATACGATTAAGCAATACTTTAGGCCTATTCATGACTTTAAAACCTATGATGCTTATTTAACCTAATATTTAACATATTATTGGTGATATATAATTTTGGCAATTAAAATTACTTTAATTTTAATTGGTAGAGTAGTTTTTCATCCAAGGTTTAAAAGACATATATTTTAAGAGAATAATAATTTTAAAAGTATCTACTGTATAATAGGGTTTTTATATAAATACAATTCACCGTACCTTTTTGGGACCAGCATTCTTCTCTGGCGGAAGATGTTATCCATTTGCGGATGTCCTTTTAATTTCTCAGAGAACACTTTTTCGAAAATCCACCTCATCTGTCACAGGTTGGGCGGTTTGAACATGCGATCGAAAGTTCGAAATCACGAGATTTCACAGCGCAAAATTCACACCACTCAACTACTTCACCTGTTGCCGAAGCAACAATGGGTTTGAGGTTAGAGAGAGGTGATATAAACAGCTGATCCCCCCCTCCACTTCACCGGTGTCTAGAGCGTCTGTGCACAACTTGATCGTACTGCCTCGTCGGAAGAGAATGTAACAACACTTAAATACTTTAATCTGAAATGCCATACAAATGTAGGCATTTTAAGCCAAGTATGAATGAAGATGAGTGTAGGATGAGTGGCGCGATCTTGTGGTCTTGTTAGTGACTAACAATGTAGTTCTTCAGATGTAAATTAAATTAGTGTAACCCTAGAGTTTTTCTTAATTTTGTAGAAGTTACATAAGTAATTGGCAAGTCGGCAAGTGTTTTGCTTAGCTTAGCTACTGTATGTGTTTTGTGTGCTAAGTTATACAAGAAGTAAAACAGCTGATACCGATGGAATATGGAATAAACATACTACAATATTTGACAACAATGGGATTTAAAAACTTAAGGGGAAACTTTAAAACTCCGCCATTTTGGATAGAATCAACTTTTTGAGGTCGGGTTTGTGGCTTTGTTCTTTTACTAACTAAACTAAGAGCTATAATTTGACGTCCATTACGGTCCATATCAACTAATGCTTACATTTAACATTATCCACTTACTCCTCGGGGGCTGTCCCCTTTATAAAATAAAAGAACGACAACTCCTTTAAAAAAAATATATTATTTATATGAGTATCATAGGTATACAAATTTAAGCTGTTATAAATATCTATATAATTAATACGCTACACGAAAGTTTGTCGGTTGAACTCCTCCGCCATTTCTTAACCGATTTTATCCATTGACGTCTCATTGGAAAGAGCGTGTCACGTAGATTTGCAAACTGACCTTACATTTTTGAAAAAGTCCCTTGGGCTCTGCCCCAGTGGCTTTGAAAGTTCCCATGTTATCCTTATGAAGAACATAATTGTTTACATTTTGATCAGCTGTATAATTTTATTGCTGTTATTTACTTTTCAATTCAATGAAACACGAGTACATTTATTTAATATTTGAGTTTGTGTAAACATAACCCCCAAGACGGATCGTGGTTGTATTTTAAATTTGTGTATTTATCGTTGTTTTGTGTTGCTATGATGGATTGTGTTAGCATGATTGTAACTTAAATTTGTGCATTTATCGTTGTTTTGTGTAGCTATAATTTGTTTATTATTTGTTGTTTATTTCTTTTAAATGTCTCCGACGCAACGACAACGAAACATAGACAGGAGGCGCAATCGTGATAACGACACAGTCTGAACCTGAACCTGGACAACTTCAACTATTTGGTTACAAATACACTACCCCAAAACGACTTTTCGTTCTCAATTGGCCCTCTATTAATGACCTGTGTTGCCTGTACAGCGAGGCATTTTGAGAAGGAGAGAACCGTCCGGAATGCTTTAGGTTTATCAATAACGAAGATAAACAGGGTCTGAGTTACACAACGGTAATATTTGAGTTGACTCTTTTAAACTCATTGTAAATATGTCTGTTATTCAATCTGAAATAACTCCTGTAATACTTTGTAATTGCTCGAATTCGAGCAACATGTGCACTAGTAATAAATATTATATAACCATTACGGTACTATTGCGACAATTATAATTTATAGCAAATGCCCAAGTTGAACCGTTGACTTTGGGTACTTAAAGCTTCAAGTAAACTTCTTATCTTATTGTATAATCTGACCTGAAGCATGTAACCAGCAAATTGTAATAGTGTTCGCATTCCTCTTTGGTCGCATAACTACATGTAAGTGGACAGACAACAATTTACAAATATAACGTTATTTTATCATAATAGTTAAAAAAAAAATTATTCAAACAGAACAGAAAAATAGCCTTATGCTACAAGTTACAACAGTATGTTAACTTGTCATTTTAAAACTGGTCGTACCATCACTTTGTGACTGGAGGCGTTAACCACTGATGGTTTAATTGTTGCACCGAGCTCTAGGCAGAGTTGCATTCAATGGGAGTAGCCTCTTCATTGATTATAATTGTTTTCACTGATTAATGAATGATACAGCTTTGTGCCATTGTTCTTAGTGATGAAAGAGTTACACTTTCAAAATCTTTCTACGATCACGAAGTTGGTACACGATTTGTGAACGTTCGCTTTGTATTTATGAAAGTAGGAGCGTGAAGTCAAGTTATTGTCGATTTGTGTTTGGTTCTTGAATACAATCATAGATTAAACTGATGAATTTGAATAGTGGAAATAGTCTTCTCGTCATATTGTATTGTAACATCCGAATCTTGTTTTCAAAGCCGTATGAATCGGCCGATGACAAGTTTTAGGTATATAAAAACACAGACAAGGATAAAACATATTTGAGTTAGTTAACTGAACTGACTGCTTTTTACAACGACATATTTGTAAACTACGGCTTTCGTTGTAATATCACAACCAAATTGTAAAACACACGTTGAAAAATTACCTTACGAAATTACGATACGATAAACGACGCACAATCGATAACAAAAACATAAAATTTCTTTCAGCGCAATTAATCACAAAATCAAACAATCAAACAATTTTCAAGCCTACCTCGTTTCTTAATTCAATAATAAGACTGAACTATTTTTGAAAAAAATAATTAGTTTTTTTCAAAGAAAATATAGTGATGGATTTAATTTTGCGATGAATACAGCAATTTACCAGTAATTCAGTGCAATACATATAAGAATTGGGTACCCAGCCTAACGAAACATATATTCTTTTTTTCTAAGAACTCTAATTTAGTTTAGACCCAGTACGACAAACAAAACGAGAAAAAACTTCAGCCTCCTGCGCAACCGAAAATGAACATACCAAGACTTCAGATTTTACAATAAGATGGTAGGTCTCAACGTCTGAAGTACTTGCAAATCTAATATGGTTTCTATCGGATTTGAAGGAAGTTTAGAGGTACAATAGCCTTATAGCGTATCACGGCAATTTTTAAATCAAAATACGAATATCTGCAAAATAAATATAGGCTTCCAATTGCATTGTACAACCTAACCAAAGAATCCCTCCTGCTGTGCCTGCAACGTACTCCGTACTGCACCACAGTGCAAGAACCTGCCTTGACCGTGACACCTTCATGGCGACCGTGACAGTCAATCTCGCGCCAATATCGCCTTGTTTCCCGCCATAATGTCCCCCGTCTGCACGCTTTCACCCTTCACCATCCTCCGCCTCTGCAATCTAGTTTACTCTACGGGTTATCTTAAACATACCGCAATGCCCTACTTAAGTACTGCGATCTACGATTTTCTGCCTGTTTACTTGTCAGGGAAATCGCAATTTTGCACGTATAGTTTCTTCACAAAACATAACGAAACTGCATACTGTTTATGCCATTACTATAGGTTGGCCGCTTAGAAAGCGACCTCCTCCAGCATTGGTTTAGCATTAGCGCGCAGGTCGTTTTCTAAGCGGCCGAACTATAGAGGCCATCCAGTGGTCGAAAACTCAACCAAAAATATGTAATGTACTTCTCTATTTTCACCCCACACTGTAAATAAAACATGTAATTGGAGTAATTTCTTTCTTTCATTTGTTTTGATTTTCTGTTTATATTTCGTCACCAGCACGGCAACACATAAGGCTCGTGTTATTCTTTTAAATTTAAATACATGTTTTGTGCTTATTTTTGAGCATATTTTAATTTATAAAGAGGTTCTGCACATCTACAGGAAAATTTCTTCCTAACAATATGCGTAGATTTTTCCTGCGATGCACACGAGCTGATAAAAAAGGTTTTAAAGAAACATGCATGTCTATTAATATATAGATACTTAAAATTACTTTATATTCTAGTCCAACACTTTATATGTATGATTGTATTACTTTTTACTGAAAACTAAACACCAACTCTCACACATGAGTATGAATGAAGCTTAGAAGAGAACGTAGAATGATAAATTGTTTATGCAGCTTTATAACTACGACCACCACTGTATATAAGTTGATAGGCATATTCATTAAAAGCCTAGGAACAAAGAACAACAGTCCCAGATTCAATTTGGGTATATTATTTTTAATATTGGATCTTGGATCTGGATATTGCTTCTTGAGTTTTGAGTCTTGAGTACATCGGTACATCGGTACATCCTAAAACTCTCAATGTTGAATCTTATATCTTAGATCTCTGGTCTTGCATTCTACACATTACATCTTGCTCCTTCAATCTTGAGTCTTGAATTGTATAATGTAATCCTCAAAATTTAACTCTGGGTGGTAAATCTTTAAAGTTGAGTTTTAGATCTTGGGTCTTGCAGATTAAATCCTGAACACAACTCCAGGTGACAGAATCAGGAAAGTACTACTCGAAGTCATACATCTCCAAACTAATTAACTAGATGACCACCTAGTCTAGCTCGCCAGCTCACTCGCAGAAATCCCTCATTTCACCTTCTCGCCGCCTTTCCCCACAAGACTGATGAGGCAGGAAGCGGTGCTGATAGAACTGGAACTGACCGGAAGTACAACAATGGCAATCATCTGATTGTGAGGGGTCAGCTGATAATTAGACCATCGGTTCGCCCAGACCACTCTCACATATTCAATTAACCTTGCAATCGAAGTGCTTTCTTTCCTGGGGTCCATTTAACAAGGTCAATGAAGTCTCATGTACCTAGCAATTACGATTTAATACATTGTTGTGCATTTATTTGGGATATTGTGGGAGAGATTTGTTCAACACAATTTTAATTTGCTGGCTTTTTTGATTGGTTATACTTTGTAACCTACTCGTTGTTTATTCTGAAGTGTACGTTTGTTTGATGTTGAATGAATTTGGCACTGTGTAATACCACAAACAATATAATACTGACGTTTTAGCAATTATACCACACGATCGTTGATTAAACGTTCTACTTCAAATAATTTGTCATCCTAAACGGATCAGCTGAAGGAGATTTTAATGTTTATTTCCTACCGTTAATCGTATGTGGGTTGATGTGTTCTATCTAACCTCCTCAGAGGCTACGATTCTATATTTATATGTTGTTATTTTAGAAACTTCTAAATCGTTATGATCCATTAAAAATATATATTTGAAAATATTTGTGATCTAGTATGATAAGCAAAGATCAATCACTCACTGTAAAATGTACTGTAAAATAAGAGGGAAAAGTTTCTTCGACAGCAACGTGCTCAAACATTACTGCATTGTAATAAAATACCAAAATAAGCTTCGAATACACTAGGATGGAAGCTGTGTTTGCAATATCCAACATCAGTGGTTTAAAGCTTATTTCGCCCTTTTAATCCATTTAATATACCGCGACATAATTGCTGCAATTCTTTAGATAAACATGGGGTTTATACGTTGGTTTCGTTTCACCGAGTATAGTCAATAGTTTCGCTTTTGATTTTTGAATTGAATTGAGATTTTCGCCAGTGAATAGGTAACGTTATTCTACAGAACACGTCCAACGAAAGATTTACTGTTGCTGGGCTTAGCCAGGTCATGAACTCCTGCTGTAACATATCGTTTGTCAGAAGACCAGATCCAGTTTCGCGACGATAAGAAGGCCCGGTTCACACGAGCAACTTATCTAGCTGCCTACTTGACTAGGTAAGCCCGACTGGGTGAGTTGTTTATATCGTTGGTAGCGGACCACAGGATCAAATGTAGCCGTTCGGCGTTCACACGAGCGTAGGGCGACGACTTGCGAGCCGCGTTCGGAGCTTTGTGTCCCGAACCTATAGGACTGGGTATTATAGTCGGGCCCCGCTTCCTAGTCACTCATGGCAGCTACCCACCCAGTCACCCGCTCTAGCGGCGTAGCAGCTGCAGTACACGTAGCCTATGGGAGCGTTCACACGAGCGATCGGGTAGTCGCGCTGCAGCTCGCATTCTTCCCTTTGTCCTCATTGTGCGCCAGTCCCAGTGATGGATCCGAGTGACATCGATGTCGATATTTTTATCGAATCAGTGAAGCAACGACCGTGTCTTTGGAACACTTCTCTTTCGGAATATCACGATAAAGTTAAGAAGACAAATGCGTGGGAGGAAGTTTGTTGTGTTTTTTACTCAGACTTCAAAGAAAAATCTGAGAAAGAGCAACGTGCTTTAGGTAAGTGGTAAACCACATTTAATTATGAATAATTGAACAATAATTATTGATAATGATTAATCGTAGATTAATTAATCATAAATAATTAAAAAGTGTTGTGCCTACGTAGTTATATGATAAATGCAGGCTTAAAAAGTGGAGCTGGGCAGGTCGCATACTCACTCGAGAGGGGGGAGAGATGTTTGTGACTATTTGCTCTACGACTTCATGAAGTGTGGTATCGTGGTGAGTCCACTATCTAGTAGCACCCCCAGGTAGTTGACGGTCTTCTTCCAGGGAACTGGCTGGTCAATGATTGTGAGTGAGTGTCCGTCTGCTTGTCTTCTGGAGCGTGCGAAGCAGATGGTGTCACACTTGTCCACATTGACTTTCAATCTCCACTTCGTCAGCCAAGGTTGTAGGATGGCCAGCTGCCATTGGACGTAGACTCTCGACATCCTGAGGTTGGCAGAGGTCGCTGTGAACAGTGCGTCGTCAGCAAAGAGGGATAGCTGAACTCTTGGGGCTACCGGCCTGTCGTTCGTGTACCACAGGTACGAACCCTGTGGTACACCAGACGAGATGGGACGACTAGTGGAGATCTTCTGCTCAACACGGACACTGAAGCTGCGATGATGAAGGTAGCTTCGCATTAGCTTCCACAGGCTACCAGGGAGAGGAGACGAGGCTAGCTTGTAGAGCAGTCCTTCATGCCACACCCTGTCGAACGCTTTGCTGACATCAATCAGGATGGAGGTAGCGTGAAACTTCTTCTCAAGGGCTCCAGAGATCATGTAGTTTTCTCCAAACAGAATCGGTAACTCTTCTTACGATGTGCGTCACTGTAGAATGTCCAATTCTGTAGTGGTAATGCAACTCTTTCATGCTACAGCCACTTCCAAGATACCTAAAATAAAAAAATAATATTATAGAATTTATTTGTAACCCTTATAGGAGGTAATTATCTGTTTCAGGATCAAAGTTAATCAAGAAATGGAAAAATTTACGAGATGCCTATTCCAGGCATGTAAAGAAAAAGACAGTCTCTGGCCAAGCAGCTCTAGGCCGGAGATATATGTACGCAAGACAGTTAGAATTTCTATCTGATCCCGGAACCTCTTCTCCAACCGTAACCAGTGTTGATGATGAGTCAGAATCAGCAGTGTTAGAAGAGGATCTTGATGATGATGTCGATATTGATGATCCCGACCGTCCATCTTTAATGTCGTCTCCCGTTAATGCCGCCGTCGCCGAGCCCTCAACAAATCCTGATGAACTTCGACCACCTAAACCCCCCTCTACAGGAGCAACAGCAAAAAGAACTGCGAGCAGCTTCAGCAAACTACCTCCTAGTAAAAGGAAACTAACAATCGAAGAAAATTTACTAAATTTTATGAGATACCCAGAAGTCACCGTTCCAGCCATCCAGCCAACACCTCAAGATCCAGATGATGACAAAAGTTTTTTTGATTCACTTTTACCACTAGTTAAAACATTGCCACTCAATGCGAAGCTCGATTTCCGAATGAGGGTATTGGGATTGCTACAAGAGAAGAGGGCTGCGTTCTGCCCCTGCAGGCTTTCAAGGCCACCTACAACAGATGTTCCACCAGCCTTTTGGCAGCAACCAATTCAATCCACAACAACACTTCCAACAGTCAGTCTACCGATACAGTGCATCTTCGCCACGTCTGTAGCCACCGCAAACAACACCACCACCACCCAGTAACCTGCCATATCAGTGGGAACACTCTGGCCCACCCAGTAACCTGCCATATCAGTGGGATCACTCTGGCTCAACTAATTCATCGTTCACGTCACTTGACGATAACGTGAAGTGAAGTGGCCGAGTGAAAAAGTTTTACTTAAAAGTGTACTTTATAGTTTAAACGTTTCTTCTGTAGCTTCACTCCTACTTATGGCTACTAATAATTTTCCATTCATATGAATTCGTATGTAAAACATATTATTTGTTATTCTTTTAATATTGCCAATTAGGTATAAAATTAGTTTTCGTCTACTATTTCATTTTTTATAATTTTTGCATTTACATTTAATAGTAGTATTTATTAATAAGTTTCTACGAACCTTTCTGTTACTTTTTTACCACAGTGTGTATATTTAATCATTTATCATTTTAATTGTTGAATTTCATTAATTTTACTTGTATACTAAATTTTGCTTCTTATTATTTTGTATTCAATATTTTTCATTCATATTTTAATTAGCATTTTATAGTTCAAACGTTCTTTCTAGAGCTTCACTTTACTTGCGGGTCTACTAATAATTTTCTATTCACATGAAATCGTATGTAAAACATGATATTTGATATTCTTTAATTATTGAAAGTTAGATGTATAATTAGTGACTTATTTACCGCAGTGTGTATATTTAATCATTTACGAGTAGGATTAATTGTATTTTATTATTTTTAGTTTTATACCTACTTCTTTTAGCTAATGTATTGTATTATACTTTTTACATTCATATTTTAAATTGCACATACAAGGTATAAGGTCGTTTTAGTACTTGACAAAAATACACGTTTTGTACAAAAATACAGGGTTGTTTTTATTTTATACTAATAATTTCATACGAGCTCACTTATGAAGTTAAACGGGGCAAAGCCCGCGGGTACAGCTAGTAATTTTATATTTACATGCAAATTATGTAAAATGTATAATTTAATACGGTTTAATTAATGACAGGGTGTCTATTTTTCGTCTACTCTTTTGTATTTGATATATTTTGCAGTAACATTTTATAGTATTAGTTCTTATGTTAAAACTGCGTATGAACCCTTTTGGGACTTATGTTATTAACCGGTGTACATTTAATTTCATTAATTTTATGTATTCTTCTTTTTCCGACGCTTCGTAAATAATAAATAATATTCATCACTGAAAAACCCATATTATTTGTTTTCAGCGATTGGTATCGCCGTTGATTTTTCAATTGAGGTGGGATTTTCGCCGTTGAATAGAGTGGATACCAATTACAGTATGTAAAAAGGTTGGAGCCGATTTTTCATTACATTAAATCAATGTTGAATATACTTGTTGTCAAAAAGTTTAAAATTTGAATGAGATTGTGGCCTTAATTTAAAAACCATTCCCTCTAGCTTTGCTGCCAAAAATGCTACAGCAGATAGTGGTCATATCTGTTTAGAGTTTTTAAAAGTTCTAAACTAGTCATTTACAGCAGAGAAGACTGTAGGTGGCTAAATTCAACGATTTGCAGTTTCACTCCAAAACTGGTTTCAACTTAACATTGGATTAGAATGTCTGCTACACTCCATTGTCAACGGTTTCACACAACCACTTCACTAAGACAGCTCGGTGGATTCGTGGTTCAATCATTCACCGGTTCCTCGAGCATGTTTAACGTTATTCTACAGAACACGTCCAACGAAAGATTTACTGTTGCTGGGCTTAGCTAGGTCATGAACTCCTGCGGTAACATATCGTCTGTCCGAAGACCAGATCCAGTTTCGCGACGATGGGAAGGTTAAGGTGGAAAGTTGCGATGGTCCAGAGAGAGTGGAGGATGGACCGGTTCAGGTCCGGCGGTCCTCGGTCCAGTGGAGACGGCGGAATGGCGGACTGTACTCTGCAGCAACGGGGGACGGGGAAACTGGATTTGTGGTAGTTTGGGACTTTAATTATCCAGCTTCCCACAATCGATCAGTCGGTGGCATTTACCATTGAGACACTGCGGTTAAATAATATAGGAAAAAATATATATATTTTTAATCCTACGATAAAAATATGAAAGAGTATTTTGGGTGGTGTAGTAGCAAAAACCTTAAATCATTAAATCATCTGATGATATGAGTTTATTACCCACCAAGTATATAGAATTTTTCTGGGGATAAAACGATTCTCTCTATTTCAGGATAGATTTATAACGTGTGCTACATTGCTGTGCATTATCAGAACCGACGTTAAGTTTTAATATAATAGATCTTGAAACTGTTTTGACGCTTACGAAACAGCGTAATGGATTGGTAATATTGGACTACGCTTTCATATGGGACTTGTTTATAACTGATCCATAGTAATAACAAATTTTAAGGTTTGGGGTTTGATTTTGAGTGTTTAGTTTAAAGTTATATTAGTAAACGTTATTGCATTGTTCAAACTCTGTTGCTAGTTTTCAACTGTGTCGCAAACCACGATGTGGAAAGATACACCGTTTCTAACCACTACAATGCGATGAATCTCTGATTCACCGGAACCACACCGAGGAAGTGGTCAGTTCACTTAGCCAGTCCGTTTGAACATTCGGTGAAATCGGTAATGAGCAAAACTACTCACTTGTTACAGCAATTCACACAATTTCTAGTTCCTGAAAGTACTGCTAATTTTCAACGAAACATGGGTAAGGGCAAGAAACCAGCCATTCAACATCCAGACTGTACAGCATTTCCTTATGGTAATTATAAACCTCAGATGCCGATGACAATTAACTGTGTATGTTCTTTTAACGTGGCGATGCAATACTTTTCGAAAAGAGTTTTTTTATGTTGAGTAGAATGGATTTATTAAACAACAAACTGGATAACCCAGTGATTGGCCTAGAACCTAGTACTCAGTTAAACTCAACAAACTTATGGAAAAGTCTTGACTTTTTGCAATATCAAGACTCCAGACACAACCACAACCTCTTCCTCTCTTAAACTGCCTCCTAGCCTATATCTGACAGAACTAGCAGCCTGCCTTACCGCATATACCAACTCTGACAATATCACATGTTCGTTTCAGACATTGAAGTTCTTTTTATAAAGTGTCCACAAAAATGTTTGATTTTTTGCAAGGTATTTTTTGCGAATTCGATTATTGCCCACGATCATCGAAGATTGACTGAAGATCGTATTGAGCCAATTTTAGCACATCTTGGAAGAAAGAAAAATACTGAATACGACTTGCATACAGAGTTGCATACACAACTACAAATCTATGCAACTGCCTCCTATATCCGACAGTAGTCCTATATACCGTCCTGTCCTACTGGCAGTGATGTCGCGTGCTCGTTCTCAATGTTCGTGCGAGCATCTTCCGTCCGCCGGAAACAGTCATCTCAACTGTCACGACTTCCGGCAAAGTGGACTGGACAAGTCTAGTGGCACTTGATTGTTCATTATGTATACGACAGTGATGTATGAAATTGTACTTGAACCGACAGCGAAAATAACAAGATTGCGTCACTTTTCCAAACTACTCAAGGACCAGCATTTCATAAGTGAGCAACAAACGATGCGGTTGGTTGATTTCTTATTTAAAAATCATTAACACTTGGTCAATGTAAAGTCGATTTTAAATGTTAACAAAATATTTAGATAAAACAGTAGTTTTTTTCGATACAAATCATTTAATGTCAGGAGGTCCCTCGTGTGTTGTGTCTATGCTGTGCTCTCTGGTTGTTTGATTAGCTGGTCCGTCCTGCGCTCGGCAAGTTGGTGACGAAATAACATGATCAAACTCATTTGCAAAATGTAATATTTAGAAACAGTTTAATATTGTAGTGGGTATTTAGCTGAATAACACTAACTAGATGGTTTCCTAGTCTTCACTGATTGTGATTGAGCATTATAATATAACTGTTCTACCTCTAAAACCGATGTCTTAGAGCCTATAAAGAGAATTAAGGTACTTATCTGTGGAGCCTAGTTCTTTTGTACTGTAAAAGTCAGAGTTCATTATTTAATTTAGAGGTTTAAGATTCATTTATAGCGGTGACATGATGAGGTTGACATGGTCTGAGGTCTATTTAAGTTACGAAATTTTACATTCGCAACTTATACAATTTGGTTACCTCACTGTCCTGTCTAGTAGTTAGAGGTATTATGTCCTCAAGGTCCAATCTCACAATTCACCAAAGGTTTTTAGTACATAAATGTAACCCACTGATGCGTAGATAAAACCTTAAACCTTACGCCCACCTATAAATTATAGGTATTTTAATGCTGGCAAACTTTCCCAACTTTGAAGAATCCCAAACCAAAACCCACACAATACAATACCATTAATGGTCAATACAACCCATAGAAAGCTCCGTAGGCAGTGACCCAGATGGTGTTTGGTTTGTGGAGGAAGATCTAACCATTACCTTCCTGACAGACCGACGGAGGGCGCTGAACCTTCCAGCTCCATCTACAGCTCCAGCGATAGTTAGGGCAACAACTGGAGCGCGTTCTCCAGCGATGTAGGCTGGAGTGCTACTTCTCCAGTAGAACCAATCCCCAGCTGGACCAGGACAATTGAATTGAAATCGGTGTTTGTTTAGTTGTTCAGTGAGTTGATTGAGGTAGAACCATTCATTATTGAAGTGATGTTCTTTATTGTGATCAATGTTCAAGTTTCTTCCTTTCAATCAATCAATATTGAACCAGTATTGTTTGATTGATTAACCAATACAACAGGGTACGCACGGTATGGATCATAAACATAAACACATGACGTCACTGGCCCGAATGCTTAGACTAACTGTAACAGCTGGTTTGACAGTCCCATTTAAACATTAATAAAATCGTTTTTACTTTCGGGCCAGTTACATTATTTGTTTATTTGTATGCTCCATACAGTTTCTATCTAATATTTGTGAGTGAGGGTATTTAGTTTAAGGGATGTAGAATGAGATTATTGCGTTGTTACTGACTAAGACCAGCTGGTTACTTAACCAGTATTTGTTTTATGTAAAATACAAAGATATACTTCAGATACAAACGATCAACAGGCTTCTACAATTTTAAATGAACTAGTGGTCGTCCAGTGGTCGAAAACTCGACCAAAAATATGTAATGTACTCGCATTGAATATTGGATACTGAAGTAAATATTCCATCTATTTTCTACCAGTTGTCGCCATTTTTTTAAATTAAAAACACGTAGTTGTGTGAACCAGTATGCGTGTCTAAAATTTAAGTCATTCTATAAGTTTAAATTTGTTGGTGGCTCACATCAACTATGACGAATTTAAATAAAAAAAACTGGCGACATTTTTAACATGGGGATGACTTGTCGTAGTTGTAAGTCAAATGGACAGGCTTCTCTATTTTTACCCCACGCTGTAAATAAAACACGTGATTGCAATTTCTTCCATTTGTTTTGATTTTTTGTTTATATTTTGTTGTTATTTCGTCACCAGCATGGCAACCCATAAAGCCCATGTTAATTTCAAATTAATTTTTTGTGCATATCTTTGAGCCTATTTTAATTTTTAAAGGGATTCAGCACACCTACAGGAAATATCTTTCTAACAGAATGCGTAGATTTTCCCTTCTATGCAAACGGGCTGAGAAAAAAGCTTTTAAAGAAACATGCTTGCCTATTATTAATATATAGATGGATAAATACTTCGCAAACATTTTTTTTAAATATTTGCCAGTCCACACGCATCTAAAGACCTGTGCATACAACGTATCAAGGAAAGCAAGAGGTGAGCCAATATAGTACTGTACAATAATAAAACTGTACATACTAGAGAACACAGAATATAAAGTGCTCTCTGGTACATACTAATAACCACACACGACATTGCTTTCTTGGGTTTGCAGTGTCGCGTTACTGCCCTCATAAGACTAAGTTAATTACGTATTTTATTCATGTTGTAGTCTTCCGGAATTGGCAATTATTAATAAAATTATAACAGGTTACGTACCTTGACGTCCACAATTCCTCAGTCTGGAAGTCAAGGTACCTAACCGGTTAATATATTAGCAGCAAACGAATTATAATCGTGTTCGTTTTTTGTACAGGTTGAAAAATTTGCGAGATTCTACTTTAACTTTGATGTGGTATATTTTTGTATCCATAGAAAGTGCTTCGCTATTTACTTATTTAGCGATACTAAACACAAAACGGCAGATTTATACGGCATTATGGAGCAATGAATTAAATTTATGGTAAAAGTCAAACTATAAAGTCCGTAACAACGTATTGTACACTAAATGATGTAACTAGAATGGGATAAATATTCGCATGACAACTTTCACTAGATTATTTAAGTAAAATTGTTTACGCTTCGTACATAATCGGTGACTTGGAGTAGAACTTACTTACTTTCCATTACTTTCATGACTCTAGCCTATTAAATCCTCAAGTACCACCATTAATATAAAATTATAAATCTGACACAGTTTAAAACATAAAATACTTTATATCACATTTCAGGCTTTATTGCTCTCCTTACCTATGACAAATAGAAAAGTAATAGTCAATTTAACTTATTACTGTCGGTTCTCTCATAAAGTGTTATATATACAATGTATTCTATACTCAGCCTAACCTAACCTGTGTCCAGTATATACAGTACGGTAGGCTAAGTTTATTGGTTGGTGTCAGGTGTATGCGACTCTTTTTCTCGATATGTGTTCGTGGAGGACAGATGGATATCTTGCTAGCTAATATCCCTTTATTATTAGAAGTATCCAAAATGGTGTTCAGCAAAAAATAATAAACAAGCAAAAATAGCAGCTCAATGTTAAGCTTTTTTTAATGGCAACTAAGGTGGAATTTGTGCGGGAATCAAATCGCGTTTGAGACGAATGAGTTCAAAACCCTCAGATGTTTCTGATAGTCATTCCCATTTACTGGCAATGATTATCACCGGTGACTAAAATACATAGTTTATTCGTGATCGATACATCTCGTAAATCAAAAGTTCAATTCCGAATCGGATTACTATGTAACGGATAGCACATACAATATCCATTGTCTGGGCCGATAGCCTATTGGACTGAACTAACTGAAACTGATGGAATTGTGAACCCAATAGAATAGACTAATGGTTGGATGGTGGATTACATGGAATGATGAACAGTTAAATGCGTGCATTAGTTTGTGGACTGTTCTAGTTAATTGCATACTGAACTTATAAAATTACTTATGACCAAACGTCTTAGTTGCTTATAAATTGATGATTGCGATGGAAAATATAAACTCGGGACGAGGACCAAAGTATTTGTGCACTGATGAATGGATAAACTGAGTAACTGATGGATTTATGGATCCATGGACCAGCAGACTGATGGATTGGACTATTAACTAACGGACAGATGACTTACTTTCCAGTCCATTGCAGTACATAACAGCTTTCAAACTGCTTCTGCCAATTCGTCTAGGAAGAGTTACAATTGAGCTGAAACGCCTACTGTTGAGAAAATGGCATCAAATAACCGGAAAAGTGTTGGAAATATCCCAAGTTTTAGGATGAAACATCCAAATTGTTTAAAGATTTATATTTACATAGGTATATAGGTACACATAGCTACTTGAATTGGACATAATCTACTTTATGCAAGGGGATTTCTAAAGAATCATAATCCTTTTGGCTGAATACGTAGGCTATGTGTGACTGGAGACTGACTGAACTTTAATGTTTTACCTTATTTAACGTTAATTTCAGTTTGTTCTTCAATCTTTGGTTACAATAACCGTGGTAAGCAGTTTACAAACGTACTGTTGTGTAATATAAAGTTTTAGGCTAAACAGGAAACTAATAATAAAAACAATACTCCCTTCTTATGAAAGAGATAGAGCTGTAATATTTCTGTCTCTGTCTACATAGCTAATCGATTTGGATAATCTATTTGCTTAATACAATACAGATTGAATGTGGGGTTTCTCTGCAACATATATTTTTCGCCCATCCCAATAAACCAAATTTTATTTTCTCCTCCTATACATGGTATCCCCCTTGTAGGATATCGGGGTAAAATTAAAACATCGAAAGTTTCCCGTAAACAACAAAACTTTTTTTAATGCTCAAGATTTGTATTAAGAACATGAAGTGAAAATTTCCCAAACGTAAGTGAAAATTATGACAGTAGAGATACCTATAAAAATAAATACTTTTGAGAAGAAAATGTAAAAGCCAAAAGTTAATTCTACATAAATTGTTTGATTTTTTACTTTCAAATCAGAATAAATTTAATATAAATGCATTACTTTAAAGTTCCCCATTTTTCAAATGTAGGAAATAGGCTAAGTATGAAGGAAAACTATCTATTACAAATTTTTAACATGACAGTATACACTTGAAAACATTTATTTTAGAAGTATTAAGAAGCATTGCAATTAATATTTCAATACGAAATATTACGTACGTATCCTGGTTATATTGCAGAAATACATTAAAATAAACGGGTATAGTATCTATGGTTAAACCTTGATAGCACTTGTAATATTTTTGCACTCCTTCATTTTAAGAAATGTGACTACCACACATAGACGTTGCAGTGATGGTGTCTTTTAACTGCAGGCGCTTTCTTGGGGAATCTCAAATGTCAAAACTTTTTTCATCAACGAACTAAATTTTTAACCACAATTTTGCAGAAATCTTTGATTTTTGTTAGACCTAGACAATTCATTCCCATGTTTGTTTATTTATTTGTATTATACTTTGTTTAAACAAATATGATCTTTTATATGTAAATAATGATGTTATTTGTGTAGCGTACATCTTTCTGAAACAGTGTTTTTATTTTTTTTATATCCGCAACATAATATATTATCTGTGCCTATTTACCATCACAGACTATAGAACCAATTAATGGTCTATAGTCCGTGATACCATTTAAAACTACATCACATCTCTTCTTTTTTAATAAAATTATCACCCACCTATGTTTAATGATTTTATTGATCATGTTATATCATGTCATATACATGTATGTAGGTTTATTGATTATAAATTGATACCGGTAATTACTTTCATTAAAAAAATAAGTGATCAAATTTCTCTTTTGGTGAATTAACGTTATTAGAAGGCCTTTATGCCTTTTACGATGTAGTCATATTGAAGAATTAACTTAACGCACAAAAAAAAATCATTACATCATCACCCTAGTGGGTGTTGAGCCCGGTGCAGCTGGTAGGCATGCTGCATGCTGTGCTCCAGTATCCTTTTTGGCCTCCTGGGAGCTGGGACCATATGGATATGAATATGCCAAGAGGGAGATGTAGAACTCTAGAACTATATAGAAGACATTAATATCGAGAGCTAGTCTACGTCTGGAAGCATCGAGGAAAGAAGACATGTATGGACAGTGATTGAGCCGCCCAGACCTCCAAAGACAAAAGTAGTAGAGGACTGAGAGACCGAGTGGATAGGAAGAATCCAGTATGGAGAGCCTGAACCTACATTGAAAATTATACAGGTAAAAGGGATCTGGAGACAAGCCTCTGCAGTCGGAAGGCAAAGGACCACCTAACAGATCTTTTGCTAGCCGTATTTAGAATTGAAAATCGTGAATGTTGTGTATTGTAAATAGATCTGGGATAGATCAATGTAAAATCATGTGTGAGTGGCAGCCAATGAGAGAGTCCTGAAAACCTTGATAAGATAGTGGATGGCTATGGTCAGTCTATAATCAGAAACACCTTATCACCTTTAAAACATCCCATCCCAATTTCGAAGTTTTACCAAAAAAGTAAATAGAGTTGAATTTGAGCTACAGACAGAATGTGCTGATATCAAAATTAGTGATTTCAGGGTACTCATCGTAAACCATTGTAAACCAACTCATTGTAAACCATCACAGTAAGGAAAACATAATTTTGACATTAGATTACTATTTTAAGAGGCTCATTCAACTACAGTATTATAATAGATTTGAATAACAAATTTGCTACAATTAGTCCATATAAATGGGATTTCTATTATCTACTATCTATGGGATTCTATGTATCTAAAAGCCAATGGCTCATGCACATCATATTCTGGATATCAATCCGGAATTATTACAATTAGCAAAAGCCTATGCTGTAATAGTATATTTCGTACCTAGGGCCGAAAAACCATTTCGGTCCGTGGTACGAACACCATTTTTCACCACTATACCCTATTACCACTATTCACCACAATAATAATAATAATGTGATAGTCAACACAACTACAACTTTAAGGTTATGTGAAGAAATAATTGGAGGAATCAGCAAAAATAATAATAATTAGTTGCTAGGCAACGGTGACAATAAAACAATTCTATTGCAATGCTATGGATATTGATTGTGTTTAATATGCATTCATGTTTAAGAAAGTAAGTGGGCAGCTGATTTTGCGGTCCTAGGGATGTAAAAACCTGCTCGGTCCCCAAATGACGATAACAGCTGGCATGGCCAGCAAAACGTAACTTCCAGCACCCAATGTATGTAAAACAGCTAAGAACATCGTATTGCGGTGAAAAATAAAAACATACCATAAACAATAATACACAAACATTCAATTTAATTTTAAGGGACAAAAAGTGATCATTTAGCCACAAGTTCTTCAGGTACTACTTCGTCTGCTGGAGTCGAGGAGTCCTCCTCTACAGGTAGAACTGTTGTGAGATCTGATACATCGTCTAGCTCAGAAACTCCTTCACTGCCACTCTCCACCTCCACCGCGGGTACAACCTCGTCCTGAGGGGCCGCTAGTGTCTCGATGACCAACAGCGCGACTAGAGACAGGATCACCTGGAACATACAATTCTCATCAGTTTTGCTAAACTACTTCTTTATCAACGTCGTACCTGTTACAAAACTACTTGTTACAAATTACCTGAAAGCACAAAAAATATCTCAAATGACACTTGTAATAATGTTTTTACACTTATACTGTTTAGCCTACTCACAAGACGGTAAATACATATAAAAGATTGTAATCGATTTCGATTGGACACTAATCATCATCAGACCCATGTGAATAGAATAGGTGTCTTGAGAGTAAACCGTATAAGTGTAAATCTATATAAATAAAATTAGAGTTTTGTCTGTACATTGCTTAGAATAATGAACTTTTTGGTTATTTTTACATTTCATAGGTCAGAGAAACCGAATCAAACCTTATCTCAATTTCTGTCTGTCTGTCTGTCTGTCTGTCTGTCTGTCTATCTGTCATTCTCTTGGTAACGCTAAAATACGCACTTTATTACAACTACTCCTCAATAACTATAGCACTGTCCCGCCTGAAACTTATTTTCCAAATACTATACATATATGAGATGGTTTTAGACGTATTTCATCGAATATGAGACAGTTAGATATTTAACAGTAAACCCTTGAAAATCAAGTTTTTGTCGATTTTTGACGTGGAATTTCTGGAAGCCCATGTTAACCTTATGAGAAATGAAATTATTGAATCTTAACAGCTGTTTCAATTAAACAAGTTGGTTCTGTTCTGTGATGTTCAATAGCATTAAAGTTACAAGGATTACCAACAGGGTGCAGCACTAGCACTATTATTTCTTTTACATTTATGACAACAGCTAATTTGCAACCTGGAGGCGAGTGAGCGTAGCGAACGAGCTAACCTGAAGGCAAGTGAGCGTAGCGAACGAGCTAACCTGAAGGAAAGTGAGCGCAGCGAACGAGCTCCAACATACAGGTGAGTGAGCGTAGCGAACGAACTTCAACCAGGACGTGATTGAGCCATGCAAACGAGATCAGATAGTAAAAATAAAAGTAAGCCTACCGTTATAGGATCGACCGGCAGACACAGAGGTAATTTAACCTTTTATTGATTGTCATACCGATCCGGAACAACAAAAAACAACATAAAATGAAGCTATGTATAATAGTTTGGCCAGCATATCTTAAAATATGCAAACCAACTGCTGTTCGTTATATAAGAAGGTTTCAACTGAATATTATAAGATCCCCGTGCGTAGAACGGGTACACAGCTAGTATAATAATATTAGAAGTGTTATTTGACATATTTTTTATGCTTTCAAGATTAGTTTTGCTAAAGAGATTTAACGTGTTGCAGCATGCTGTAGGAAGGATAAGAGAAGTGGAAATAAAATCTAAGATATATTTAAACTGAAACTGGAGAAATTATTATTGCCAATTAATTAAATTTAGGACTGGATTTAACTGAAATTTTTATTTACGATTTTTTTAAATGAAGGATGTGTGTAAAATAGAGTCAAATGCCCTGTGTAGCTTTGTTGCTTTAATACTGTGCATGATAAGCTGTTCCTTAAAATGGGACAATAGGACCATTCATTTGAACACGGGATAAAACATTATAAATTACAGAATACAGAACTAGGCAGAAGGTCTCAGACTAATGATCGCAAAGGTCCAGTTCAATTCAATTCTTTGACATCACACACACATTAATCGGGGCAGTTTTTTATCTGAATTAAAAGAGGGGTGAATAATGTGAGCTGCTGATGATCTACGTAAATTTTTACTTACTACTTCAGACTGTTTATTTAGCCAGTACCATTTATTAAACAGCCATTAGGAAAGGGTCCAGTTCCTAAGACCTTGGAAAATGAATTTAAACATAAATTTTGCCTTAAAAAACATTACGGTGATTTTTGGACACAGTTATAGTACCCCAATTAGTATAAATTACCGTTCAAAAGTTATTAAAACTTATGTGATTTTCCCATTACCCATAAAATTTTAAAAATCGGATTATAGAAAGTTTCACCAATTTTTGTTGAAGTTTAAATTTTTGGTTTTTATAATTCCAAACAGAATACAACCCAAATTGCTGTAAAAAATACGGTTCAAGAGTTATAACAACTTTTGTTTTCAGAAAAACAAATGTTTACCCCATAAAACCCCCCATCAACCAAACCCGTTCACATGGTCCAATCATGCTGGTTCGGGAACTCATTCGGTTTATCCAGTCTTCAAGCCAAGTTTCACCAAAATCAGACCAAAATTACCAGAGTTACCACTTCCTCGGACGTATATAATACATGCACATACACAGTATACATATACAGGGTGTTCAAACAAGGTGTGGACATAATTTACGTAATGATAATGATTTCCTTGGGTTAAAATAAAGAGAAAATCAAGAATACATTTTTCTCAAAAATCACTTTTTTTAACCAGATATCTGCCATTTTGTATTTTTTATATAATCATTTTTATCATTGAATGTTTTCAACCGATCTTTATGAAACTTGGTATGTATAATAAGGTAGAAGGTTAAAGTATAATAATGTTAAGGTAGAAGAGACCCATGTTAGAAAAAACTGATCTTGATTCAACTTAAAATTTCAAAATTGCGACCATTTATGTTTTTTTCACTTAAATTACACAAAAAAGCTGATTTCATGAAAAAATGTCATGTACGCAACTTTTATTTAGCATTTTTGAATCCCTATCAAACGGTACCAAGTTCAAAAAGATTGAAAAAGAAATAGCTGAAATATTTCGATTTTTAGTTGTAAAATTGGGTATAGAATAAGGCTAAGATAGTCCGGTTTTCCCCACTTAGTACCGTTTAATAGGGAATTAAAAATGCTAAATAAAAGGGTAAATGAAATTTTTTTATAAAATCTGTCGTTTTTGAGTCATTTAAGTTAAAAAAATTAAAAGGGCCGACATTTTGAAATTTTAAGTAGAATCAAGATGGGTTGAATTTTTTTCTAACATGGGTGGCTTCTACCTTAACATACAAAGTTTCATAAAGATAGGTTGAAAAAATTCAAAGATAAAAATGTTAAAAAATGCGGATATATTGTGGTTAACGAAGCGATTTTGGAAAAAATGTTATTCTTGATTTTCTCTTTATTTTGATCCAAGGAATCACTACATAAATTGTTTCCCCACCTTTTTTGAGCGCCCTGTATAAAGATTTGAACGAATGATGATTTGAAACAAAGATGTATACGAAGATTTGACTGAAAACGCTAAAAACTATCAAAACATTTTTATGACAAAACTATAAAGTTTTTTGGATTGTTTTTTTTTTTATATTTTAATATTAAAAATGTTGTATAATTTGGTATAGAATCTGATTTAGTAGACTTGATTCAGACATGGATTAATTGGTGAAACTAAATTAAAAACGTCTTTAAATTGTAAATAAAAACTGTCGAAAACAAACAACTTAAAAAGTCAAATGTTAAAAGTTTTTAAAAGTACCTAAATGATTATTTATTTTCATAAATTTGAACATATGGAAAACTAGATAGAAAACTTACAGTTTCATTTTTGACTATCAATACAATATTACAAGATAAAGAAATGAAATAATCTCAGCTCAGCACTATAAATCTTGTGCACTCACCAGCTTCATGGTTCGCAGGGTTGTGTCGGACTGTGAATGAAGAAAAACAGAAGAACTACCTCTATAATCATCCAAGACCTGTTTGGTTTTATTTATACAAACAAATTACACTTATATAAGCCTGCATGAAGTATGATTATGAAAAACACCTCAGTCCAATTACAGGAAATAATGGCAGGATGAGGTCTGTTGGTGTGGGAATACCGCGAACCATTAATTTCATTACAATCATGTCCAAGCTCATGTACGCACTTGCTACTCCTTGGAATATGAGCTCATATACAGGTACACAATTATGTACTACTGTACTTTTGATGCAAGGAAAAATTTTTTTTTACGAACAAAAATTGTTTAATTGAATTAATTATATATTATTTTGCCGAATTAAAAAGTTATATTATTATTTTCTTCTATAATATGGAATTTATAAAGAGACACACAACACCTAAACAACTAACTATAAGTGCAAGAACCAAAGTAACTTAAAAATAACATGCTCAGACAATGGGTTTTTGAAGGAAACACAAAATGTTGTCCTTATTATGATAAAAATTGTATTTAAATCACTACCGGTTTTACTTATTATGTTGTGATGTATTTGTATGTATGTGTATCAGTGTATCTGTACTCTATTGTGAGACCAACAAGCCATAGTTTCTTTGAATGTCAATATTTTTTCTCTCAGTTGCTATATAATAAACCATTTGAATCTAAGATATGATACTCATGTTAGTTATTTGTTATAAACACAAGAAAATATACTTCTGGAGGAATAACTTCAGACATTAAAATTTGGATCTAAAGTGCATTATTTGATCCCAGGTACCGGTACTAATACAATACATACTATTATTGCAGAGCAACGACACAAACAGATTAAGTTTTTAAGTATTGAGATATTCACAAATTAAATTTGATAGTTATTGGTTTGCATAACAAAATTAAGGTTGAAAAAAACGGGAGACAACAATCTGTAAGAATACTAATTGGATGGTTTGTTGAGTAAATGAGGCATATCAGGCAAGTAATGAGTACAACAGAACTGAAGGTTTCTGCAACCTTGCTTCAAGGCATGCATCAGAGGTAGAATAATCCAATAGTCCAATCAACACCAAATGACACATGATCTGACAATTGAATCCTTAAAATTACACAGACCATCTTGTGGAATTGTAACTTCATGTTCTTGTGCAACACAAAATTGGTTTGATTGAACCACAATAGCACTAATTTTGAGTTTTTTTTTCAGCACATTTAAATCAAAGTTTGGTTGCAAATACTGTATATGTTTTGAGTCCCTGAACAGGACCAAAAATATCAGTTTTTTGAAAGTGATGTCTTTATGTGTATGGATGTGAACAGAGCTTGATATGTGGGTAGTGGGTCGATAGAATATTTTTTTTGTTTTGTTTGGAAATTTTGATTTGTAATGGTGATTTTCCCATAAAATAACAAAAAAAAGGATTTTGATTGAAATTTTATGGTCATTAACTGTAGACAAAATAATGGTAAATCCCTAATGCTGTACAAATTGTGACTTTTGTGATTTTCCCCATAAAATTTCAAAGTCACTCCCACCTCTTACCAATGTTAAGGGTTATTGAGCGGAGCGAGCGAAGCTCTTATACTACACTCCTGCTTTTTATACTTTATACTATAATCTGAAATGGCGACCAGACAAGCTAATGGGAGAGAGTATGCGTCAAATTACTGAGATTGTTTATTTTACAGTGGCGGTTGCTTGTCAGGGGTTGTCCCACACCTGAAGGGGGGTTTGGGGATCCTCCCCCAGAAATTTTGCTACTTTAAAGTTGTTTGGTTACTCTTTAAAGCCATTTTCAAAATACTGTATTCTATATAACTGTGTCTAAAAACTACTCTTTACGACTCATTTTGTTTTGCTAGTTATTATTTTTCCACAGACTATAAATACCACTAACTATACTTGGTGTTTAAGCCTAATAAAGTGGTATCAGATAAAAGTCTCAAAGAGGAAAAGAGAAAAATAGTTCCCTTGTTAGCAGTCTAATGGGTTACCTGGTCTGGTTTGTGTGGCTATTACATCATTTCTGAATATCACCTAATTCTTTCCGTACCCTATACAATCCATAGTGCTCCTAAAGACGAGTGTAACGATTATATAATTGCATATATTAAGACGATTACGAAATAGAGTTTTTTTGGTAGACCTTGATCACCCAAAAACCAATTTTCGACTATCAACCAAATTCTTTCTGGAACCTATATAATCGATAGTGCTGGTCAAGACGAGTGTAACAAGTATATAATTGAATATGTTAATAAAATTACGAAATAGTTTTTTGGTTTGACCTTGATCTCCAAAAAACCAATTTTCGACTATCACCAATTCTGATACCAGTATGGGATAGTAGACCCTTGTAAGCCCTCTTTAATGAGTAAGGACATTTCATTATTTATAAGGCAGAAACTTACAGAGGAAGCACCAGTGGTGCAGTAGCACTTCAGTTAGTGGTGTCTCACTGACAAAATGAAGGTCCAGCGCTTCTCCAAACCTCACTCGCCATCACATACTACAATGCACCCTAGAGGCATTCCTCTGTGCAATAGGAGCAAGGTTGTGTATTAATATTTCCTTATTAATAATACCGGCTTGAATATACATTCAAGCCGGAGCAAACATTCAACTAGTATTTAAGTTTTTACTATTATAACTTTATAAATTAATTTTACTAGAATTAATTTATGTTACAATTTACTGTTTAATGCTTCAGGACTATAGTACCTGGGGACCGAGCTTTGCTCGGGGAAAATCATTAGTTTACTCTGAAAGCAGTTTAGTATTGCAGATACATTAATCCACTCCCAAACACCACACTGCTCACCTTTAATACTTCCTTCACCCCTTCCGACGTCGCGGACCTGTTTCACTTCCTTCCATCGGAATTTTAGGATTGCAGATACCCTAATCTAATCGCCATTAACAGTTCCCACACTCCGGACTGCTTGCCTTTACTACTTCCTTCACCACTTCCTTCGTCGCGGACCTGTTTCCCTCCCTTCCCATAGCATTTTATGATTGTAGATACCTCAATCTAATAGTCATTAATAGTTCTCACACTCCAGACTGCTCACCGTTACTACTTCCTTCACCACTTCCTACGTCGTGGACCTGTTTTCCTCCCTTCCCATAGCATTTTTGGATTGTAGATACCTTAATGTAATCATCAATGATAGTTCCCACACTCCGGACAGCACGCCTTGACTACTTCCCTCACCACTTCCTACGTCACTGACCTGTTTCCCTCCCTTCCCACGGCATTTTAGGTTTGCAGATACCTTAATCTAATCGTCATAAACAGTTCCCACACTCCGGCCTGCTTGCCTTTACTACTTCCTTCACCACTTCCTACGTCACGGACCTGTTTCCCTTCCTTCCCATATCATTTTAAGATTGTAGATACCTTAATGTAATCTTCATTAATAGATCCCACACTCCGGCCAGCTTGCCTTGACTACTTCCTTCACCACTTCCTACGTCATGGACCTGTTTCCCTCCAGTCCCATAGCATTTTAGGATTGCAGATACCTTAATCTAATCGTCATAAACAGTTCCCACTCTCCTGACAGCACGCCTTGACTACTTCCCTCACCACTTCCTACGTCGACGACCTGTTTCCCTCCCTTCCCACGGCATTTTAGGTTTGCAGATACCTTAATCTAATTGTCATATTATACAGTTCCCACACTCCGGACTGCTTGCCTTTACTACTTCCTTCACCACTTCCTACGTCCAGGCCCGTTTTTGACCCTGTCAGCGCCCTAGGCACATCTAATAGTAGCGCCCCTTTGCAATATATATATAACAGGGTGTCCACCGACCGGGAAATCCGAGAATCGTGCGGGAGATTTTTGAACCGTGAATTTTGTATTTCTACCTGGAATTTTCAATTTACCGTGATCACGCATGACAAAAGTGACGTTTCCGTGATCGCGGGAGACGACAACATGTCTACACACGGCCGCGAGGGATGTTCAGAATTTTCCGCGATCGCAGAAGACGATGATGCAACGGAGCCGCAACGGAAAATCAGAGTATTGCCGCGATCACGGAAGACGATGTTAATGTCCACACGACCGCGAGAAACAGCAAGAATTCTGCCGAGATCGTAGAACGATGATCTCCACACAACTGGAGGACATTATTAACATTTTACCTCAATCGCGGGAGACGATTACGATGTCTTCACAACTGCGGGAAACGATTACGATGTCTACAGAACCGCGGAATACAATAATGATTTCTACACGGCCACGAGGGATGATCACAATAATCGCTCAAGACGATGATAATGTCCACATGACCGCGGGAAAAGATCAGAATTTTGCCTCATTCGCCAAAGACGATTATCTCCATATGTCCGCGGGAGATGATTACCATTTTGCCGCAATCGCGGGAGGCGATCACTACATGTCCAAACGACCAACGGGACAATTTATAATGATGTCTCCGAGACCGCGAGGGGTGACAATCGCGCAAGACGATGATTATGGCCACACGATCGCGGGAAAAGGTCAAAATGTTGCCTAATTTGCGTAAGAGGATGATGACATCCACAAGACTGAGGGAGATGATTACCGTTTTTCCACAATCGCGGGAGGTGATTACTATGTCCACACGACCGTGGGGGACGATATGATGTCTTCACGACCGCGAGGAGTGGTCAGAATTTGACCGCGATCGCGCAAGACGAGGATAATGTCCCCACGACCGGGGGAAAATATCAGAATTTTGCCTCATTTGCGGTAGACGATGATAATCTCCTCACGACCGCGGGATATGTTCATATATTGCCCCGATCATGGAAGACGATAATTTTATGTCCAAACGACCTGACTGCAGAAAATAGTAAGAATCTTGCCACAAACGTGGGAGACGATTACGATGCCTACACGGCCGCGAGGGGTTATCAGAATTTTACCACGATAGAATGCAAATACTACCACGATTTTTTTTCAATTTCCAAATTTTTGGCGCCCCCAAAAAAAGCCAATTGTCTCGCGCCCTAGGCACGTGCCTACCGTGCCTATTCGGTAAATCGGCCCTGCCTACGTCGCGGACCTGTTGCCCTACCTTTCCATTGCATTTTAGGATTGCAGATACCTTAATCTAATCGTCATAAACAGTTCCCACACTCCACACTGCTATCCTTTACTACAATCATAGATTAAAAAAAGTCCTGCTACTATGTATCGAGTAATCTTCAGTATAATCTTTGCTCAATAGTAACAACTGATGTTTTTCCTTTTGTACTGTATTTTGTAATTGCTAAAATACTGTGGATAGACTACTTACAAGTCTTTTGTTTACATTTTCCATGTTATTCAATTCAACCAACATGGTCACGGTACTAAGCAACCCATAAGACTAATGTTAAAAACATGTGACTTTCAGTTTCGTTTTTCTACGTAATTAGATTTTTGTTGGCAGTTCTAACGGCATGAAACTCGTTTTTAGGCCAAAAATAAACAAACTATTTACAAGATTTGAAGAAAATCGTCGGAGCCGTTTTCGAGATTTTTCTGGAAGCAAGCAAGCAAGTAAGCATACAAGCAAACATTGCTCGTATTAGAGTATAGGATATATTTGTATTTTTTTTTTTAATTGTAAATTTTTTATATATTGTGGAAATAAAACTGATTTGATTTGATATATTTTAAAAGCAAATTTTTCATATAGGGAATAACTAGTTATTTTTACCATAGGTCTCATGGTAAGACTTAGACCGAGCCCCGCTTAGCTGGCTAATTTTAATGTCCCAATTAAGAGGAAAAAAACACCATCCGTTCAGATTCACACCATCTAACACTACCCGCGCACTAGTGCGGCACAGCACAGACAGTCGGGACGAGACAACCCCACATCCGCAATTTAGGGGGACTTTGTGATCTTTAGCAACTGTTATGCCCCAACAACTTGGCCAGCAACAAAAAAAGGTAGAAAACAAAGTTTTAGTCACTAGTACGTTCTGAGACTGGCTCACAAAACTATGTTCTTTTTTTAAGAAATAAAATTGGCTACAGCTGTTCCATACAGGGTGTTTTTTTAAAAACTTGCATCTTTATTTATGTAAAAACCGCAATTGATAGAAATATGCAGTTTGCGGGAATCATCTATTGACGTAGGGGGCCCAATTGTTTTGAATTCTATGTTACATTCACATTCCCCCCCTTTCCCCCCTGCCACCAACTTAATTTTTTTAAATAGCAAGGTACCCCTTGTGACATATCAAATAAAAGAGCATGAAAAAAGAAAATGTTTGATGAAAAAACATTGAAAATCGGTTCATAAATTTGCGAAATATTTCCCCCTCCCCCTCCCCGGAACTTAATTTTTTTTTATAGCAAGGTACCCCTTGTGACATATCAAATGAAAGAGCATGAAAAAAGAAAATGTTTGGTGAAATTTATTTTTCATTTGATATGTCACAAGGGCGGGTACCTTGCTATTAAAAAACAAGTTATGGGTAGGGGAAAAGGGGGGGATTATCTCACAAATTCATTAGCCGATTTTAAATATTTTTTCACCAAAACTTTTCTTTTTTCATGCTCTTTCATTTGATATGTCACAAGGGGTAACTGCATATTTCTATCTATTGCGGTTTTTAAATAAATAAAGATGCAAGTTTAAAAAAAAAACACCCTGTATAGATGCGACATCTACTTCAGTATTCAATAGTCAATGGTAATAATAGTTTGACTTCAATTTTGCCATTAATACAGCACGAGTTAGTTCATAATTTTCAGCTACATGAGGAACCAACATCAGTAAACACAGAGCCTAAGATTCAGAATGGTATTTGACCGTTCTCTTGTGACTAGTAGCTTTTGTTCCCGTTTAGGTAGAGGAGGCATGATGCATGATATACCTGGCGGGGCAGGTAGACTGTCAACCCTAATTAGTACGGCTAATTGATTTTCGTAGATGTGACGAACTCAGTGTTTTTCTGAAACTCTTTATACCAATGAAAAAAAATTTAATAAAGCTTTTTACGAGATTTGTTACTTTCAGTACCGGTAGCAACTTCCCTCAAGCGTGCAATGTATATTAATATGCAATTACAAGTGCTTAATCGCAAAAATTACATCATTAGTTAGTTTATTATTCTCCAAGTTAGACTTCTATGTCATGGTGGAAGGAAAACATAGGTGTGCTATTACCGTCATAAGCTGAAGTCACCCAGATTGCTAACTCCATTTCACCATTTAAAAAAATTTATGAAAACAATAACAATCAAAATTTGATTGTGATGATGATTGTTTAATGAAATATTCTTTATATGGCAATACAATCGGGTGATTTAGTTCTAAATGGTTCTATCCCGTTTTCAATAATTTAAAACCTCCTTTAACCAAATCTAACCAACTAATCATAAACAATGATTTTGAATATTTACCTCAATACACTAGTACCCTCTGGTGAGGTTGTACTGAAATTGAATCTTTTTTCTCAGCTTTGAATGTTTGCATTACATTGGAAGTCAATGATATTAGGCTATCCTTATATATAATACGTGAAGGCGATTTTTACAACACTACTCATCCCTTAATAATAGACGGATTTTTACAAACGTCGTATCAAAATTAAGTATTTTTTGTGTAGACACCCCCTTTCACCAATTCCTGTAATAAAAGTCCTCGGGCTTTGCCTCGCAGGCCAACAAGATCCCTATGTATTTCTTATGGAAAAATGATTTTGTTTACTTAAATAATTTGTATTAATTACAGCTGTTCATAGTTAACACATGATACACACAAGATCATAATTTTTCTGTTTCGATAACTGCAATGGAGTGATTGATTACATTATCTTTGAGTCTACTCTTTTTTTAAGTCATCAGAAATAATTATGACTGTTATTCGTTTTGAAATAACACCTCTAATACTATGCAATTGCTCGAATTCGAGCAACAGGTGCACTAGTATATTATAATACTGCCACTCACATTTTCAGAATAATTGATCCTCCCAAAGGGTCAAGGGAATAGTACCTGCCTACTTAGATACCTTTGGACAGGAGGGAGCATTTCATCAGCTACCACTTAATAATTCAGACTATTTCCATCCAAACAAAACCAAATATATAAGTCATCAAAATTATGTTTAAACGTTCTTATTCATTTATTAAAATTGAGCTAAAAGTCAGCCATTTTACATCACTATTCTAATTAGAAAGGGTATTTCTAAAAACAACAAAGAATTCATGACAGCTTTTTTTATTATTTTTAAGCATGTATTCAACAATGATGGTTAACACTTTGAAAGTATCTAGATACAAACAGACCTCTATGTCTTCTCAACAGCTCTTGCCTGAAACAGAAAAAAACCCAAATTAAGTATCATTATACTAAGTTTTGGAAAGCCATTAACATTTAAAGTAACTTGTTTCTTAGCTCAGTGTAGGTAAGGATTGAAATCATTGCCAATCATAGCGTATATTAATTGCATCATCGCTAAGAAACAATCACTAAAAAACCAGTCAAAACAGAGAAAGAAGATTAGAGTATCCCCTGTCAAAAGCAAAATATTCGAAATATTGGATTGATGATCATCTTGAAGCACATTAAAAAATAACTCAGAGGATTTAAATAACCGGTGAACCCAAGTTTCCAGCTCAGCTGTTTCTGTCATCAAAACACATCAGGGATAGAATAATGTAAGGTATATACATCATCGCTGAGAAACTGGCATAGAGGCGACACAAGTTTTAGTACAAGAGAACGGGCAAAGATTTTAACCAAGTTACATTTAAAATGTGTCCGATATAAACTAGGGCTGTACAACACATTTTCCCAAGGCAGAAGCTTATCTTTCAAACAATCCATCCACGAAATTCTCAATTTGCTATCATAACACTCAGTTCTACTGATTATAATTACAAATTAATATAAATTTAGAGGGAGGGTAAATTCAAGTAGTGTCATCAGAATAATGGGTAGTGGTGTGCAATAGTCCCCATTGTGGCATCAGAAATCTGGTTTAACATCATATGACACTTTCAGTAGGCAGTCAAACAAAAGTCAATTTAAATTCTTCAAGGATACTATTATATTTATTTATTTACTTAGGGCGGATACTAAACAAAAACTCCCAATAAATTTAAATAAAATACTGAATGCATGGACACCTTTTTTAAATGACTGAGTTTTGGAAGTGTCGTCAGAATAATGGGTAGTGGTGTGCAATAGTCCACATTGTGGCATCGGAAATCTCATTAACATCATTCAACACTTAACAGTTCAAAACTTGACATTTAAAATCCTTGGGAAACCAGTTTTTATGGTTATTTATTGTGGGAGGAAGCAAGATAAAAATGAAGGTGTACATTCATTCAATAATCCCTAGTCAATGGATAAATGATAGAATAAAGAAATGTGTGTGAGGTGAAATAGGAATACAGAAACATCTGAAACCTTTGGATTTCACACAATTATATTGCGTAAAACTTTGACACAAAGACCAAAACTGATCTTTATGTGGTTTAGAATACGCTTTTATTGGAACAATCAATAGAGGTTTAAATTTTAAGCTCACCAAAACATGAAAGTAAATTTCCAACAAATTTCCAACTAACACTGTTTGGAAATAACTGATTAGGTATAAATTGTTATCTTATTAAATGCTCTTCTTTACAGAATGGAGTTAACAGGGCAAAAAACACAATTGATTTAAATTTATCGAGTTACATAATGTTTCTCAATACCACATCAGGAGTTACAGATATCAACAACTGGATTCTGACAGGGATAACTTTCATCATCACTTGTGGTTTAACCTTGAGAGTTTTAGACTCAGCTCTAATTACACACAAAGAACATTTGTTTTTAAGTTAAAATTACTGATTTTAAAAGTTAATTACTGACTTTTAAAAAAACGTAATATACATTTTTACCCAAATACTGTTAGAGTTGTTTCATCAATGAACAGGAAAAACCAAGTAATTTATGTAGGTAATGTACAGTCCCGGCCACGTAAAGAGAGAAAATGTCCAGGTAGACCCGGTCAGGCCTAATCCGCCGTTGTCAAAACATAGCTATTGTTTTGAAACCGAGGGGGCGCGCTACCCCATCCCAGCGGTCATTGCCTGCTGCTTCTCAACATCGACTAGCCAACCAACGAAGCAACGTAGAATTGCGATTCAAATTTTATGATATTCGTCTTCACTTTGTGAATAAAATGACCTGTCACTTAATTATAGGAGATCACCCGTTCGATTTATAGAATTTGTACTGGCCCGAGTTATTTCTAAGAATTAAAGGGAGGCAGTAGCAATGACCGCTGGGATGGGGTAGCGCGCCCCCTCGGTTTCAAAACAATAGCTATGTTTTGACAACGGCGGATTAGGCCTGACCGGGTCTACCTGGACATTTTCTCTCTTTACGTGGCCGGGACTGTAGTTCTGGATTTTAACTAATGTTGTATTAAAAAGTGATTAGTAAATTGTAAGTCTCAGATAGTTTTCAAGTTTGTTCAGAGAGGGCAAGCTATCACCAGTTAAGTCTGCATAGCGTATATATTAAATCATCACCACAAACTTGAGTATTTGAAGTTTTAATAAGCCATTAAGTTTAAATTATCAATCTAAACCCAAAAGACAAATATTGATACATACCTCTATTTGACTTCCGGTTCGAACTGGTCACTGGTTTGTTCTGCAACACAGATATTTACTGTCATCATATTGTTTAGAACTAGTACCATACCAAAATTTAATGTGGAGGTTCATCAGTTACAAGTTATAATCACAATGATCAGAGATCTTGGTAGTATGTAGCAAACATCATCTTAAATGTAAATAAGCACTCAAAAGAGTCTACTATCGGTGTAGGCCTATGACAACTTTGTGACTAGGTAATAAAAAGAATAGTTCATAAAACTCATATCAGTTTTAAATATAAATATGCTAGCATTTCAAAATGTGCTATCAGTTGGAGAAGGGTTATAATTTTTTTAATCATCATGGTTTTTCTGAATGAAAAATCATCATATAGCACAATTTATCATTACTTTAGACAAATATCTTAGCTTGTTTTTTACCTTTATGAATTACATTCTATGGAAATAGTTAATCAATTTCTTGAATCTTCTTTTTACTTCTTAAATGTTTGTTTTGTAACAACAACACACTCTTTTGACTTGTGAATTAAAAAAATACCGGTATGCAATTTCTTAACATGAGATTGTTTAAAAAATGGAAAACAATGCCCCACACCTAAGGGTTTTAATATTATTTTATTTAGCTCTACAGATTTAGAAGCAACAAGTTTATGAATCAGCTGGTTGACAATAGTTATCGTATGTAGCACTGAAGGGAGGCCACGAGGTTAGATCACGACACATGGTACTATGAAACAGTGCTGCAATGTTGGCCAAACTTGTATACCAGTGAGATGACTCCCTGGCTAGCTACAACTGTCCACCATTGGATAAAACATCCTCCAATGGACATGATTCAGCCTACACCCTAAACCTGCCTCCCGCACGACTGGCAGCAACTGAGATGACAAGAGAGAATTCAGCCATTGGGGTTTGAAAACCAAGTGGAACGATCCAGCGTTTTAACATTGGTTCTACGTCCATCTTAATACCAGCCTCTAAATTTCGGCGCTCTCAGGAATGGGCCCACGACTATCACCCGACACACTACAAGCCTAATAACCTTCTGCGATAGCAATTTATTGTATTATTTCCAATCTAGCTAGACTGAAAGTAAGCATCTATTATTTAATAAAATCACAAAATGTAAATTCAATTACCAACCTTACGAAAGCATAGTCCTTGGCACACTGGTCCCCCATGATGATCATGTAGCCATTTCCTTCCAGAGATTTGTAGCTTCTGGACTGATGTGCATTACATCTTGAATCTCGATTAGTAGCTAAAGGAACAAAATAAATAATCTTAATAAACAAAAAATCTAGAAAGTTTGAAAAATTAAAGAATTAGGCCTACTTGGAATGATACCCTACACAGGGGGGAAAATTAAAAAATTCACAAAGTTACTATAGGATCTTCCACCAGTTCAGACAACCGGGTAGGCAAGTTTCAGCACACAAATCCTGCCCATTTCGGTGGGTTCCACCATTTCTGGCTCCAAAATGTTAGTGGCAGTCTTTGCTTTGACACACCCTTCAATTCATCATGACTGGGCAATTGATAAAGATCAAATTTAATCTCTGAATGAATCGCTAGCAAATCAGCCTATCTCCAAAATCAAAGATAAATCAACTGAATGAAAAAAATATATATATATAAACCACTTACTTTTGATTTTGAGAATCCATTCTTAGTCTGAACATCTTCATACCTGCAAGAAAAACCCCTTTAAAGCACAATTCTCAGATAGGTATAGGCTATAATATTAATCCGTCTAGCAAATCTAATGTTTCATGTAACTCAACAAAAGATATTACTTTTTAGGTCAATACCACACACAGTCTTAAAGATCACACAAAGAATAGGTTATCTGGCATTAATGATTTAGAAGTTATAGTTATTATAATCATGTATTGAATATCATTTGAACTATGTTATCATCACATGGAACCAGATATAACTGGTTAAGCTTCACCACTTATAGTATTGTTATCTTAATCAAATAAGTTGTTATCAGCCCAACCAAATGATTAGGAAATAACTTAATCCATAACTATGTCTTTAATAATTAAGTTATTGCTAAAATCTGAAAAGGCTGTAGACGAACAAAGATATATTTAATTTGGTTAAGCTATTTATAGGTTGCAGCTCGTATTATTAAAATAGTTGTTTGAGAAAATTAAGTTCCATCAGATAGGGGCGAAAGATAAATCTTAATCACTAGTTTCATTTGAACTATGTTATCTTCATTTGGAACAAAAATTCATCAATAAATGTGGTAAAACAGGAGCATTCCGCTTTAACTCAACATCGCTAGTAAAGCAAAATTAGATAAGTTAACAATCTGCTTAATATCAACATCATTTTCAATAAAAAATGAAAAACAAAATAATCCATCAGACAAATTTAACATCACAGCCACAATGACTATCACTAGACATTGCAGTTTGATTCAGACATATGCTTGTCAATTTAAAATCATCATTGGATTTATTTATTAGTTATTTGAAAGATGGGCTGCTATATCAGTAATACCAGATCCTAAAAAAATTCAATGAGATCAAATGTAACAAACTAAAAATGTATGTACTAAAAAAAAAAAAAAACACTAAATGTATGCACTTGGTGAAAACTATGTGTACCTAATTGAACATTGTAGTTGTAAACTAATTGAATAGTTTTCATATTAGAATATGAAAGAAGAGAAAACAGTAGGACTTAAAACAATAAATCTACTTTTAAACAGTGATATTTTTCAGATATAAGCAGCCATAGGATTTTTTCATTTGGATCAAACGGTAATTCCAAAGTTATCATCATTAAATATCATCAAATAGGATATGTCAGAAGTACGACCTCCACATTTTGATTCAAAGAGGAAATTTAGTCATTTCACCAATTATAAATACAGCCAACC